>NC_089812.1:16311737-16361737 GCF_029633855.1 Hoplias malabaricus
AAATTACACAAGGCCACACCTGAGAAGGAACAATCAGAAACCTGTTCTCATTTGTCCCTGAAAATGCTCTGTAGAGTCTTTCAAAAATATCTCTGCTGATTCGACAGGGAACAGAGCTCAGTGAGTTCAGTTTGAGGGAAGAAAAATCTCCAGTCTTTATCCTGCTGGAGTCCTGCACATGGAGCTAGAAAAGTATGGAGCTATTGTTAGGGTCAATATAGCTCCATAGAAAAGACCTTTAAAGAAACAGCGAATAAGCAAACAATTTCATTTACATGTTTGACCCCACACGAGTTGAGATGCCACGACTAGCCATGCCATGTTTGATGTCTATAGTTTGCTTCTTTAGTTATGTACTTAATCTGCACTGCACAGCGCATGCTTAAGAACACGCTGTTATAATCGTTAAGTGTATATCTCAGTTTTGAAGTGTTTTTGTGTAATGTATAATTGCAATTCAGAATTCAAACATTCTCTCGCTCTTTTGTCATTTCATGGTAACTGTTGTGTTGCATTATGACAATCTTATTCTTTTAGACGATTTAAAGATGGGGATTCTGATGTTAGCTATCGTGAACATATCGGATTAATGCTTCGTTTTTCAATTTGTTTTCTTTTAATAAAAATACCTTGTTCATTTTTAATACTACACAACAACCTGTGGTATCACAAACAGTAGTAGTGGCTCCCAGAAAGTGTGCATTTGATTGTTTATTATATGTGTGCTCTCTCTCTCTCTCTCTGTGTGTGTGTGTGTGTGTGTGTGTGTGTAGATATCTCTGCTGGTGGTGTGTGCTCTGGCATTCCTGCTGTGTATAGTGTTCCTGGTGGTGTTTAAGGTGTATCAGTATGAGCAGCCTTGCCCTGAGGGATTCACCTACACGGTAAGAAACTCACACACACACACTTAGGGATAGTTTCCTTTGCACAACTGCAAACTGAAGATCTAGCTTGGAAATATGCTGTCTTGGGAAAAATACCTTAGTCTGCAGAATTATCAACAATTTCAAGACAACAATTTCCTCCCAGATAGGAGATGGAATTTCTAGAGAAATGTAACTCCATGCTGTAGATCTGAGAATTATCTTGGCAGGAATTATGGAGCTCCACCTCAGGCTGGGCCAGTTCCCCCTCAGCTAAAATGTATGTTTAGTACCTTGCACTGTGGCAGGTATAGAATATTATCATGGAATATTTACATATAACAGCGGAGAGAGTGTTGGTATTTTAAGGTGTGAACTGTAAGGAAAATGTACTGTACAGGTACATTATTGTCCCTAAAGGTACAAACAGTGTAAATCTACCTTTAAAGGGTAAAACAGTGATTTTAAAGTCCAGTTGTGTTCCCTAAACGTGCATTACATTCTCTTCTTCAGAAGGAGAGGGGGGTATTTGTAAACCTTTATTACACCACTGCTGTACCTTTGAAGGTATATTACACTGTTTGTACCTTTAGGGATAATAAAGTACCTCTACTGTACCTTTATTTCTGGGAGTGTATGAAATCACTTCAACTACTGAATAAGAAATCCCTTAAGGGTTACACCACAGTGAGAGTTTTTCTGAAAGAAAATACCAAGATCTTGATTTAGCTTCTAAATCAAGAAGTAGGTGTGAGTGTGTGAGTGAATGTGTGTGTGTGTCTGTGTTGCCCTGTGAAGGACTGGCGCCCCCTCCAGGGTGTATTCCCGCCCAATGATTCCAGATAGGCTCTGGACCCACCTTGACCCTGAATTGGATAAGCGGTTACAGATAATGAATGAATGAATGAATGTTTAGACCATGTTGACCCAACATCAATGAGGAGATGGAGAATTCTAAGGGCGGGGCTTTAGGTTTAAATGTTCCAAGGTTTCCCTGGGATGGAGTTTTTTGTTGTTCCCATGACTCTGTTTTGCAGAGAACACTAGTGCCCCTTAGTGTTAGAGTAACCGGGAGGGGTCAATGTAAAATAGTCCAAACCTGTGGTCTAGGTGTGTAAACATTGTAAATATATTTATTTCTCGTTGTTTCAGTCTATGTCCGTGTATTTTCCATCGCTTAAATAAAAATCCACCAGATGAGCATGCTTACTTTTGGGTCTTGTCCATCCTGTGGTCTTCCCACCCTCACAGACCTGGCCAGGAAGCCATGAGTAAACCCCTGCGGTGTAGATAATACCCTTACATCCAGTTGAGAGTCTGTGTCTTCACTGTTATGTGTTATTCTCATTCAAATGTATGTCTAAGGTACAGAAAATGTAGTTTCTGATTTCCCAAGTATGCATTTAGCTCTGATGCCAGTTTTTATGCAACCTGCAGGTGCAAAGCATCTTAGTTATTTCTCAAACTGGCACTAAGGCTTAGTTCCTGTGGCACAGTCTCTCTGACACTACGCCTCCACAATGAGACTAAAAAACAAACAAAACAAGCAACAGGAAGCACGGGAAAGTATTATTTGTTATTTTAACATGTTTTTGATAGTGTAACTCTGAGTTTCAGAGCTCCTTGGGGTCTGGGGTCTGGTTCTAGGACAGCGTAATGATACCAACATTTCCTCAGTGATGATTTGATTGTATTCAAACATGAAAACATTAATGAGGTTATAATGTATGCCTCACTTTACTTTTTACACTCCTAAGTCATAAATCGGATAATGTCATGTTGTGAGTGCATTACAACCTGCTGTGAATGGGTTTATTGATTCTTATAAAATGTTATTATTCATAGAAAATGTTTTAAAATACCTCTCTCTCTGCAGCAGAGTCGCTGTGTCCCAGTGGGGGTGTATGGTTACTATCCGCCCCAAGGTCCAGCGAGCCGTGGACGTCTCTTTACCATCATAAACCATTACAACGTTGCCAAGCAGACCATTACACGAGCCGTCTCTCCCTGGCTCAGCATCACGGCCGAGGAGAAAGTCTCCCAGCTACAGACCAAGACTGAGCAAACCTTGGCCTAAAAAATACACACACACGCACACTCTGAGTGTGTTTACATGCACAACAATAATATGATTATTATTAGATTTTGGCATCTGATTTTAAAAATGGTCATGTACTTCAATTTCTTCTGTTATAATAAAGCCATTATCAGGTTCCTAAAATCATACACCAGGATCGGGTTATGGGTCACATGTCTACCCGGATTTCTTTCTGCAGTAAAATAAATAAGTAAAATGTGTTAAACAATTATTTTAGTCCAACCACCATTAAGTGCTGAGAAATGACTCCATTGGATGCAATCTGAAGTAATATAAACTCCTGAAGTAATATTTACCTGTAAAGGTGCTCAGTGTTATTAAAAGAAAATGTGTTGAGGTGAATTTATTGTTGAGCTGTGGTGAAGGAGCATGTCCTGTATTTGGAAAGAAATCTGATTGCTGATAGACACATGTTGACACCTGTGTAAAGTTTGAACAGATCGATGCCAAAATCTGATTTTCTGAAATAGGCAGATTATTGTGTTCATTTAACCGCACTTAGCCTTTCCCTTTCTTTCGTTCTCTCTCTCTCTCTCTCACTCACACACACACACACACACACACACACACACACACACACACGCAAAATCAAACCCCACCTGGTGTAAGTGCAGCTTCTCTCTCTGAATGTGTCTCGCTGGTAAACTTGAATTACTGTAATATCAGCATGTTGGGTTTCGACCGTCGCTATGGCAACATCAACATCACCTCCTCTTATCTTGCATCATAATTGTTGAGGATACACGAAGTACCACTACAGCCTCTCCCTCCTACGATGGAGTTTTAGGGCCACGGCATAGAACAAAAAAATAAGATTCCGAGAATGTTCTGAGAATATTCTTGATTTTTCTCAGAATTATTCCGAGATTATTCTCAGAATTCTGACTTTATTCTCTGAATCTTTTTTAAAAATTTTTTTCAATGCCATGGCCCTAAAACTCCAGCGTACCCTCCCTCCCTCGTACTTTGTACATTATTGTTGTTTTAATCATTTATTTTTAACATTTTATTTAGCAACAATTGAACAGACAAATACTATAAAGTTGCCTACATTGTCTCGTTTCTTTTTTCTTTCCATAGCTTTGTTGGTTCATTCTAATGCCTTTAAAACCTCAGAGAACTGAAATTAAATGCTGGGTATTGTGAAAATGCCAAGCATTCTGAGATAATTTTGCCTTATTGCCCATGTTCAGTGAATATTTTACTCTCTAAAATTCCCATAGAAACCGTCTGAATTTATTGCTGTTATTGCAGCACCCCACAATCATAGGGACTTTGTGTTTAAAGTCGTGATATTTTAAGACGGGTCACTGTGATCTACCAGACACCTTCTCCTTCCTACAGTTTATGGAACATTGCTTCCTGCCAAAATAATTAGATAATAATAATCATTACCCACAATGCACTGTGGTTTCTGTGAGCTAGAAATGTACTCAGTGAGATGGTAGACAGGTGTGAAGCAGTTCTGTTTATAATTTTTTTTTAATCATTATGGAATGTTATTTAGAAAGGTGTTTAATACTGTAATTTTTCATTTGAATTACAGAATTATTTACAGGTTTAACTCATTAAAAATAAATTAAATATAAAATAATACATTTTTAAACTGTAAAAAGTAGCAGTTAGCTTTTAGCTCACTTTTGTGATTGAATTATTACATGCAGAGTCCATTGTTGTTGCTGATACAACTGGTGCTAGTACAAATTTCTAGACTGTTTATCTGGGATGTTTTCTGACACACAGGGTATTATTCTCATGTGTTGAACAGTAGGAATTTGGTGTCTGGTATTTCACAATTGTTTGACTTTGTTCTTAATTATGCAGCTTTATTCTTGAAATAATACATTTATTTTTGAAACCTTGTTTCATTTTTTAATTAATAGCCCCAAACTGTTCGTAGTATTATTGTGTATCCAGAGTAAGATTTTAGACCCAAAACCATGGTATTACATCCCCAGAGAGTTCTGGATGAACTGTCTGATTGCTTTTCACTTTTAAGGTTAGTCATTACTGACTAGAAAATGTGATAATCATTCGTACTCGAGTGTTATTTGACTGAAACCTGTTGTTTAGTAATGTTGCATCAGACTCTCATACAAGCTTTCATCAAGGCACCAAGGAAGCGCCAGGGACTTCATAGTCTTTAGTGGATGAGCATCACTGAGGATCATGATTCTGTTCCCTTTTTTGCAAATAAAATTCCATCATTCAATCCACTGTTATTCAGGGTTCTTTTTTTATTAATTCAGCTCAATACTGTTACTCTGTTAGTTACTTAATAATTTATTCATTTCAGATAGCTGCACTTTTTCTGTGAAGATCTACAATGGAATGTGTGTCTCCATGAATCCTGTGTTGTATTTGGAAATCAGTCAGAAACAGAATCTGCTGTAAATTGTCTTTTTATTTAAACACCCATAAAGTTTAAATTATCGAGGTACAAACTCCTCACTGAGATCTACATAATGAGCTCACTCCAGTCACTCTGGGCTCAGTTTGGAGTTCTCCTTGTTGAACACTGTACAGGCACTAAGACAATTATTTGATTAAAGCTTGAGTTGATCTTTTGCAAACCCACAAACCGAACATGAAAGAGAATGGCCAAATGTGCCCTTATAAGACTCCTGGTCACGGATGTCAGAGAAGTCAGAGAGGATTGAACAGAAAATCTACCCATGGATCAACAAGTTAATCAGTTCAAAGCATTACAAACATTTCCAGCCGTATCTCCAGCTCAGAGTGAGGTCAAACTTACCTCTCCAGTCTGTGGGGAATCTGCAGGTGCCAGTGCTGCATTCAGACATTATAATCAAGCACTAAACCTTCAGTGAGACTTTCACCACCAGAAAGACTGAAGAAGTAAATGAGCAGGTTTCCTCACCATTAGCTGTTCTATGCTCTGTTTGTGCTGGAAAAAGATTGTTTGTACACAGTCCTGCTTCTGTGAATAGGAAACAAACTAAATGTCTGAGTCTGACCTGGCTGAGATGTTCTCGTTCTCTTTCAAAACAGAATAGACAATTCTGGAAGATTTAAGAAGAGTGGCATGTCGCTTTAGGAGTACATTAATTTGCTTCACATCCCTTCCTAGTGTTTTTGTTTCACACATTGATGATTCTCATTTAAAAAAAAAGTATTTAGAGGCGTTCAATAAGTTCTCTGTAATTTTATATTAATAATTTCTTGTTAATGAAACAGGAATGAATATGCCTCAATTAAAAGAGCTAAAACTGATATTACATGAAATTAGGTTAATTTACCAACACATTTCAGTGGATTTTCAATGTTTAATTTTTATCTAATGTGTGATGAGCAGATTTATGCGCTTTAAATGCAGACGTTTCCCTACAGAAATATGAGCAGCTTTCTCCAGCGCTCCCAGCGTCTTATACTCAATCATTTTCACACCTGTTTTGCTCGTTCTGGAACTCACTCTCTGCTTGACTGTTCTACTCTACAGCTGTTGAAGACAGGCTTTTCCACCAAAACAGTCATCATGTCACCAACTTGCTGTATTTATTGGTGGAAAGTGACAATTTTCACAGACCATAGTTTCAACATATATCTCTGCTTAGAAAACAACAGAAAATGTTGATTTTGAAACACATCTTCCCAAACATATGTCAGTGTGCAGATGCTTCAGCAGATTTCCCCCCATAGATTAGGCTAAAAAACCTAAAGCATTCAAACCCCAGACTCCTAAATGTTCACTGCGCTAAGAACCAAACACTGATAAACAGTTACAAACATCCTGACTCATCAGTATTTTAGATGATGAGGATTCATTTCTGACAAATTTACATATACACCATATAGCCAAGAGTTGTAGACACCTTTCATAATTTAGCTTTTATAAACCCTGACACTCAATTACGTACTCCCCGCTTGAAAAATCTGCATAGAAAAGCATCCAAACTAAATGGGATGCACTGGAGCTGCTGCACACAAACATAGAATCAACATGCTTAATGTCAGTAATGTTCTTGTCACTATATCCCATCAAATCTTCACAGAAATGTTCCAATATCTAGTCTTAGAGAAAAGAAGCAGTTACTGAGAGCAATGTGTGAAAATCTTTTCAGAAGCAATGTATGAGCAAGTTTATATAAACTTTCGGCCATATTATTTATTTCTAATTATTGTTCCAATTCACTGATAAAATTAAATGCTTTGTTAAATAATATCATATTAGAGGCCATCATTGTGTAATGTGAACCAGAACAGTAGGATTTAGTGTGCAAAGATGCTGCATTAGTCTCTAAGAGAAACAAGCATCCATCTGATGTCCCTGGTTCCAGTCGCTGGACGATGCAATTCTTAGCTGTCGTACCAGTCCAGAAAGAGCAGAGAGAAGGAGCACATGACCAGGAAGAACAGGATCCACACACGGAAGCCTGCATTGTTCTTTATTGCCTAAAAGCAAAAAATGCAGCAGAAATATGGTTAACTGTAACTGCAAAAGTGCTACTGCTGCAAATACATTACATTTTGTAAATAACAATCTTTAATGTGGTGAGTATATCTATAATCCTCATTATGAGATTGTTGTAAGACTATTATAAAATGATTCAATCTATTTCTATTTATATATTTTTTCGCTTGCTTTACATTTATTTTATATTGTGTGACGCTCCTCACCTCTCGAATGTCCTCATTTCCCTCTTTAACATTTTCAGTGGCTCCAACAACCAGCTGATGAATATTATCAATCTCAGTTTCCTACATTAAAAAAAAAAAAAACAGTTAAGTTTTATATAAAAAGAGAGTGTGGTGCTTCGGTTACAGTAAGTGTATTAACCCAAGCTGGAGGGAGACACACAGACACAAACCTGCTGGAGAACTTTCTCAGCGAAAATCTCCTGAAGCCGTGAGATCTCCACCACCTTGCCTTCAATTTGTCTGTAAAACACACAGAAATGTGTTGATTTCATAATGCCCAAATGTTTTATGAAGTTTAAATAAAATTAAGGGTACTGACAGGTGGTTCATCCACAGATAGATCAAACTAGACATTTAACATATCTGTCAGGAGTAGTCGGTTGATGTGTGTGTGTGTTTGGCCTTGTAGTGTTTGTGTATGTAACACTCACCTGACTTCATCCACCAGACTGTTCATCTCACTCACCAGCCTCTGATTTTCCTGCTCAAACTGAAAACACACAAGCATACAAACACATTTGGCGTTGACGAGACTGCTAAGACCCATCGCATGTTTATAATGGGGCATATAATAAGGGTCAGTAAATCAAGTAAATAATTTTAAGTCAATCAAACAAATTCATGGGAGTGATAATTTATGTCTTTTTTTATAAACTCATAATGACATGTTATGAACAATGTAATTGTCTTTTTAGTCCATGAATGAACCTGCTTACACTACATACAGCGGGTCCACTATATGGGAACAGGCAGATTGTAAAGTAGAATCAGTGCAAACACCTTTAAATCTGGCCCATTATTTGATGTAATTTTTCCACTGTCTATCAGGTGTACAAATATGTGTACAGAAATTCAAATATGTGCAGGAGATGAGAGTATAGTGTGTTTACCATCTGTATTTCCTCTGGTGAAAGCTCATCCTCCACTCTGCTGTCCTCCCACAATTCAACATTACCATCAGACACTGGCTTCTCTACAACCCCCCACACACACACAAAAAAAAGCATCAAAGATTTTGTTCTGAGAGAAATATATGGGCAGCTGTGGCCTAATGGTTAGAGAAGAGGGCTTAAGAATGAAAGGTCGTGGTTCAATTCCCATGACTGGCAGTAAAACTGGGGGCGGTGGGAGTGAAGGAACAGCAATGTCCTCCTCCCTCAATCCATGGCTGAGGTGCCCTTGAGCAACCAAACCCACAATTGTTGCCACTGCTCTGGGTGTGTGTTCACAGCCCCCAGTTCACTAGTGTGTGTGTGTGTTCACTGTCACAGATGGGTTAAATGTGGAAGACACATTTCGTTATATGCTGTATAATGACATATAATTGCACATTATTTTTTCTGAAAGAATGTGTACAGATGTATTACCATTGTTTTCCCCCTCTGCTGTTGTTTTTTCTGCATCATTGCTTTTAGGTGTTTCAACTTTTCTTTTCTGCTCTGGTTCTAACCGAGACCTACAAACACACACACACAGAGTACAAGTTGCTGTGTGTCTTATCCTGATGCAGTTACTAAGTTACTTTACTCTAACTTACAGTCTTTTCTTATCCACCACTCTTTTTACACGGATGGCTCTCTGCTCAGAATACAGCTTACACACACCTGCAGAAACATGCACGCACACACACACACACACAGGACAAAGGTTAAAATGTACAGTACTGAGGATTACATAATAACACCACCTTAATTTATTTACTTTCCAGTTTGTCTTCACACTCGCTCACAACACAGCTACTACGTTTAGAACAAAAATATATCCTTTTACTTTTACTGTGTTTATGCTTTTGTATTAATTGTAGTTATATATAATTACACACAAGCACTTATTTAGAAGATAATTTATTTTAAATATTACTCATAACAATAATAATAATAATAATGGGTACCTAAGAGTTGTGTACAGTACTGTAAATAAAATCATGAGTGTACGTTTGTGTTAACGCAGTGTTATATTCACATACTTTTAAGATAAGATTCTATCAAGTCTAAAACAGCTCCACGATGCTCCTTCACTTGAGCTGAAAGCCCAGGCTTTCCAGCTACACACACACAAACAGAAAGAGACAGTGAGGACCAAGCAAAAAATTATATTTTCATCTCATTGTGCATTTTTGATTAATGTTCATTGACACCAACATACATTATATGTATTTGCAGATATCCATTACATTTTGCATTTGTGTGTGTGTTTGTTTGTTACCTTCAGTCCTCAGCTGTTTGATGGCATCTGAACACGTCCTCATGAAAATTTGAGCGTCTTGATCAATCTGGTCTCTTTCACTGTCTGTCATACGATTTAGATCTGAAGAAATTAAACTGCATACACACACAATATTATTTAAGATGCATATGGAGCGAGTTACATCAAGTGTAAGTGAAAATCCCATTTCCCGTTGTTATATCGAGTAGTAAAAATAAAACAAATGTGCTTTATGATGTAAACAAATTTTCATGCTTGTCAACCCTGGTTATGATTCTGTATGAAAGTTTAGACCACATACATTGGTCAGATTATAATAAAGTGTTCACATAATGTAAAGGACAACTGGTGGTTTCAAATGGGACAAATAAAATGCTCAGAAATCCCTGTAAGAAATCCAGACCTTCCCATCATTTATTCATTCATTCAAGTTTTGGTTCACCCTTATCATTGTCACAGAAGCTACCTGGAATCCTCTGCCAATCAGTACTCGCATAAATCACATCTATGTCTCTCTGCTGGTGTTTTGTTGTCGTGAACATATCTGCCATCCCGATGGAACCTGGAAAATGTTGCAGCCGCTGTGACACAGGATGACAATCAGAGTGATCTTGAAGAGGGTCAGGAGGACTAGATTACATATGAGGTGATAGACAAGCCCTGGGGATTATACTGGACAAGCTCGCCATCTAGTGTTGATTCATATTTTCTAACCAGACGTTTTAAAGGAATACTTCTACAAAAATGTGGACCTTTCTTACGTTATATAACAACATATTTTTTTTAATAATACAGACACACCAAAATATTCATTCATTCATTGTCTGATACTGCTTATCCAGTTCAGGGTTGTAGTGGGTCTGGATCCTACCCGGAATCTCTGAGCGCAAGGCGGCAACACACACCGGAGTGGGCAACACCAAAATATATATTTTTTAAAAATGTTGTCGATGTATGAAGTGATTCTATATACTTAAAATAATTATTAGCAAGCTGTGTGCCAAAAAACCATTAAATATATACTGGATGGAAAACAGACCTGACCATGATGTAAAATAATTGACTAAACTCTATATCATTATCAATGAAACTCCACTCTATTCATTTTATAATGAAATAAATTTACTGAAGTAAAAATGTATTTTAACCTATTTAAATGGTAGCGTGTCTAGACCGGCTGTGTATGTTTTAAGTGACTAAATAATGATTCAAACCAAAATTGGTGTCTGGTACCTGCAATAAGAAAATATTATTTTAATGATACCCACATTTATCGTACGAGGTGCAGACTCACCTGCTGGCGTTCACATAGTCTTTCCGGTGCTGCAGTAAAAAGTCCTTCAGCTTAGTGATGTTGGAAATCTGCAAGAAGAAAGACAGAAAAGCTGGTTGTGAGACTCAATTACTATAAAAAAATCTATATACATTTATCTCCTGAAAAAAAGTTACTGCACAGGAAACACCTAGAAGACACCTGTGCGATTTCTTTGGTATCTAATGTGATCACTAGAATGATACTATATCTCACTTGCTGTGGTGTTCCATGTTGTGGTTAGGCTCGCTCTTTGTGAGTTCTGTGGTATACCAGGTTATTGCTAGTTTTTTCTGTGAGGTTAATACAGTTTACCAGACAGGATGTCTGCAAAAAAAATCCTTTTATCACACACTTGCATTGATCTTCTGTAACTGCTTCTACTGCTGAAATATAGCAATGCACAGATTATCTTAGATTCACGTTTAAATTTCCACAACTTCTAGGGTCACACTTACGTCTACTGTCCTAATGTCAGGTCAGACACACACCCATCTCTGCGTAAGACCGTAATTGAGTTTCATTCAATACACACGTTTTCTACCTGCTGTACACAAGGTGAATAAATGCAGCAAGTGTCTCCTGTCAGAAAACAAGCTCTCGCTGAACTCCCGCAGCTAACAGAGCCAAAATAAACACTGTGTACAAAATGACTGTCTGTGAATGGTGGGCGAGCGGTAATTGGCCATAATCAAAGCTGTGCTGGCAGATGCAGCCGAGTGAAAAACGTCCTTTCAGTCAGAGCATCCTGCTGCTTTAGAGCTAACTCACAGAGGAAGAACAAGTCTGAGCCAATATTTACTGAGTAATTTTGTCAATATCCTGAAATGTGGCTTTAAATTACCCACGGAACCACAAGAGGGTGCTCTCTCACTCTCTTTCACACACACCCCTACCTACAGGAAGCAGACGCACACACAAAATGCTGTGTAAAAAAAAATTAATAAAAGATTGAAAATAGACTGAAAAAAAATTTCCAGTCAAACCTGCAATAACTAAAAATTATACATTATAGAGATTGTACAGATACAAAGGTTTTACAGATTTTAGAGAGATTAAATAAAGCATATTCCAAAAAAAAAAAAAAAAAAAAAAACCTAAAAATGATTGAGTGTGTGATGCCCTGTGAAGTACTGGCGCCCCCTATAGTCATTTTGGGTAGGAAACCCAAAGTGACCCTGAACAGGATGAGCAGTTACAGACAATGAATGAATGAATGAAATAGTGTGAAAATGGCGAGTGAAAAATATATTGGTTGCTGCATTCCTTATGAGCTCCAGCAAGAATAAGTGCTGCAAAAGCATGTGATGATTTGTACTGTTCTACAGGATAATACTGTATCCAAAAAGTTTTGGTTTAGACGATTTAAAGGGAACATCTACTGGGCAATTGCAGTTCTCTCTGGTTGTTTACATTCTGAAGCTAAGTGTCTTTTAAGGTGTAATGACATGTTTAAGTGGGAAAGAAACGTTTGTATGTGGATGAAGTTTACCTTCTCTGGAATTTTTTTCATTCACCGTTTGAATTACAACAGAAACTCTTTTGTATCTTTAGTTTTTTAGTTTTGAAGCAAATTCAGTTATTCAGTTAACCATCTCCCGAGATTGGAGACATTTCCACCTTAAGTGATCTGAAAAAAGCAATAATAAGTCAATATTACCTACCTGTCTATGAAGCAGGAACAGAGCAATATCCTCATCTCAATTTGTGCTTTTCAATTTTTGGGGGTTTACATTTCATGATAAAACTTGGTCTTTACTAAATTCTGTGATACTCCCTTGTGACATCATCAGTTGTAAAAAGCGCTATAAAAAATAAATGACATTTTATGATGAAAATTTTATTTGGGCTCTATCGGTTGTCTAAAGACCTCCAGATGCCTGGGCTAGAGAAAGTTTAGCTTTTTTTTTTTTTCTCGTAAAAATCATGAATTATGCTTTTAAAGATGGGGATTTTGATGTTAGCAATTGTAAATGTAGCATATTAATGCTTAATTTGTTTGTTATTTTGTTGAATAAATTGACAATTATCATTTTTAATACACTACAGCTACCATAATATGACAAAAGAGCAGAAGGATGTTTGAATTTTGAATTACTATTTCAATTACAATTCTCAAAAATGCTTTAAAACTTATTTGTACACCAAATATTTTGAGAAGACATCTAAACATAATGGGAGAGAAAGGATGTGTACCAGTCACGAATCCACTACCGAGAAAAGGATTATAAAATGTGATCATTGAATGGGTTTACTTTAGAGTGACAAGAAAAAAGTGCGACCAACATCTATGAATGAACTTGCAGGTGTGGGGAGAAAATTAATGTTTTCTTGAAAACAATATTTTATTTAGCTGTTGAAGACATAAGACAATAAATAACTTGTTCTTATTAGCTGTTTTTATTTCATGGAAGTTAAATAAATGAAAGGTAGTCACTGGCTTTTTCACAGTATGGCATAAGGATTGATAATGTAAAGAAACTCAGCATTGCATGAGGGTATACACACACAAACATAAAACACACATGCTGAAGCACACTCATTCAAAACCTGACACAGACACACAAACACACTTCTCTGTTTCAGAAGTTGCCGGTGAGAAAAAATTGCAGCCAGACAAGTGACGGCTTGAGTAGTGACAGGTCTGTTTGGGATTGGTGGATTATTTCGGTGTGTAAGACAAGTCTACTGTCTCTGCCTTTAACCACCGTAATTACATAATGACGGCAGTTTTAGAAGTTGACCCCAACTTAGTGGCCTAATAGTGGGTCCAAAAACAGCACTGCACAGCAGGAGGGAGGGGGAGGAGCGCACACACACACACACACACACACATTTTTATACAATATCAGGATGTGATGAATATACACTATAGCATTAAAGTTTTGTAGATACCTGCTCACCAAGCATTTCTTTGGAAATGAGGTGTTCCCTTTTTACATGAGTTTTAGAGCAACTTCGACTTTGATTGCTTTTTTCCCCATAAACATTTAGTAAAGTCAGTTTTGAAGCTGGCTGATATATTATTTTGCTAAACCCACTTATTTTGCTTGTTACTACCTAAAGAACATTTATTACATTATTCAGACAGGGCATTTTTAAATGGTAGATACACCATTCAAAAACATAGGGAATCAAGACAGAGAGTGTTTTTATGACGCCTGTTTTCACTCTGGATGATTTAATTTAAGTGAAACATGGAATTTCACTAAGAAAACCATCCCAAAACACATGGGGGTGGGGGAAAGACATTCCCCAGTATCTCCAATAATCACAAATAAAGCTGTTTTGTGCTTACAGAATTAGCAATAAAACATCTGGGTCTGTTCTGTTTACAAATTCTCTCTCACTACTGAGAGGCGCTAGGAATTTTTCAGGGACAGAGATGTGAAAAATAATAAACCCCTCTCTCTCTCTCTCACACACACACACACAGTGCAGGAATGAAGGACATGCTCGGTCGACCTGGACCTGCTGCAATAATACAATTAGAAGAGTTTGGTGTTAATCGCTGTCCGCACACTTAGTTTCATGAAGGGTTTTAAGGAAATCACACAGTCCTGTGCCCCCAAGGCCCTGAAACATCTGTGTGTATGTCTGTGTGTGTGTGCAGAGGCAAGTCTGTGATTTCTCTGAAATGATGACAACGAGAACTATAGGGCAGAAACTATGTAAACTGCAGGAGCAAGAATAACAATTACATCAGTTAAGTTCAATATAGCACTGCAAGCCCAATTAAAATGTCAGCTAATTATTTAGTCTGTAATAAAGATATATTCAGCAGGTTCCACAGCTGTGAATCTCTGACCTCATCACAATTCCATCAGAATATTATTAGGATTAAATGTTAAATGTTTGGAAAAATGCAGAAGAAACTCAAAATCCCATTAAAAATCTACAAATATTTCATGGATTATTATTAGTGGTAGTAGTAATTTCTTTTAATTAAAAATGTATAAATTTCATGTTAAAAGTAAAAACAAATATCTATGCAGTTGATGTATCATGTGTAATGTGTGCATTGTATGAACTTACAAACCATCACTGGCAGAATAAAAACGTATAACTTCATATATAAAAATAATAATTTTCAAGACAAGGAAACAATATAATAACATTAATAACATTATGGAAATGTCCGTTGATGCAAGCCTTTTGGGACCATTTGGTTAATTTGTTTCTTTTTTTTTTTCATGAAATTTGTCCCAGTGTAAAAACCTGGTCTGGTCAAATTTTGTCAAAATTAGAAAATCATCAGAAATGCAAAGGAAAATATTGGCCCAAGGTATTCATCTTTGTATTAATTTAAGTATCTCAGGTTAAGCTTTAATTTTAATCTGGTTAATTATCACGTTATCATTACTACTTATTGAAGCTATTAGTCCTTTGTCTTTACACATATTTTTTATGGACAGGGGGTGCTGAAAAACAGGTTTCTGAAAAAATAAATAGCATTATTTATATTTTCACTACGTGTATCACATATAATTAATTACATATATTATACAAATAGTACATATATGAACGTTTCACTTTTTAATTTTGTATAAATATAAAAAAAATTACTTGCTAATTTTACAGAAAAATAAGTCTAACAAAAGCAACAAACAGCAACATCCTCCGATTTGTTTAAGGACAGCAAGCTGCAGTAACATGTCCTCATTTGTTATTCCTAAAGGCATTTTGAAATGTTCAGCATTCAAGCAGTATGCATGTGTTTTAGGAGCAGCAACTTCACAGAAAAGAAACAGGTGTTACAGTACTCCATTAACATAGACACACAAATACACAGACTGGTAAAATGCTGTCCTAAAAACCTACTACAAAATTATTTGCTGAAGAGAAGAAAGCAAAGTCCCTTGTTAATAAATGTATGTAATGCCATTTCATTCTAAATCATTTTTGAGGATTTATTCAGGTTAATTTCTAAAGCAGTTTGGACTGAGATTACTTTGCACATCCTTCATTTCTCATTTCCAGACAATGCCAGATCTGAAAACATTCACAGGCTTGTGTCCATCCTTTCACTGCGACAAGGCAAAACACTGACATGGGTCCTAAAGGATGTGTAGATGTGAGGATGCTGCCACTCGTGTTCTAAGTGTCACAAAGTGTCTGGGATTTAGGACTTGGATTGTGAGAAGGGAAGAATGTGACCAAATTCTTCAAAAGACTAGAGAAACTACACATTTAAAATTGCAGGTTTTTATGTAATTATCTGTTAAATTATGTGTTTTGGGCTTTTAATTCTTGTTTAATTTTCCCCCAGAGTGAGTTGAAATATCCGTTTCAATGCAAAGTAAAGAACTAGAGAGTCTTTTTTGTAAAGTAGTGATATAACAGTAAGTTTCCTTTTACAGCCAATAGAGGGCAACATTTACAGAGAAGTAGCTGTTTGGGGCCATGAGAGAGACAGACGGGCGTCTGGGACCATTCCTTTTCTCCTGAGAGAAAGTGTGTGTGTGTGTATGTGCATGCATGTTTCTCCCATGTGTGTGTACATTTAGGGTCTGATTCCCATAGCGTCGGCGGAGGCTTTGCGTGAGGTCACAGGGATCAATTGCTCTGGTAATTTAAGACTCTAAAGAGCAAGTAATACTAAACAATGAGGTAGGGCTGGCCTCTGTGTATGTGTGTGTGTGTGTGTGTTTGTAAGTGAGTGAGTGAGTGTGTGTGTTGGGGGGCTATAGGAGACAGTCTGCCTGGCTGCGTTTAATCTCATCATCAGAGACCCCCACTTTACCTCTCGTTCTCACACACACACACACACAAGCTCAGATTGTATCTGTACATGTTCCTACTCCCCTCCTGAAACAAAAGCAGTAAAAACACACGGTTCTTGTCTGACAGCTATAGAGAGAAGGTTACACATACATCATCATCATTATTATCATTATTATTAGATGTTATGAAAATGGAGGAGAATATATTTGAGGGGGGTGGGGGGGGCGCCACTGAGGGGTCTCCTCCAGAACCCCTCCAGTTTCAGCTGAAGCAGGTAAGCATAGAAAGCTGATAGAGATCACTAGTGACAGGGTTTGAGTAATTTTGGGTGTTTCTTTTCCCCCCGGGGTGGCTTCAGTTTCATTGTAGTTCAGCACACATTTCCCCATAGAGACTTCATTCACCCTCATTTACTTTTAAAGATTTTATTCACTTTTGTTTGTTAATTTTACATACAATTTATATAAATTTTTTTATTGACACCACTGGTCTAACCAAAAATTTAGCTAAGGTTCTAAGGAAATGTAAGTGAATATATGCTTAAAATATTAAGATATGCTAAATGAAACAGGGCATATTCCTCTCAGTGTTCCTGTCTATTGAAGAACAGAGTGAAATGTGGATAAGAAAGTATGCAGAGCAACAGATGAACTACTTTCTGTAAATGTAGAGCTACAAAGTGCTCCTGTGTGGTTAGTGGAGCTAATAAGCAATTTTTAAATACAGCTATGCATATAGAGCATTAAAAAGTAAAAAAAAAATTGAATTTTAGCATAAAATAAATGTAGACTGAACAGAAATCTAATTGAATACTAACTGCAGATACAGGCACTTAAGTACAATTTTCAAAGATCTATACAGTAAAATCATATTTAAAAGTATATATTTTCAGAATTAAAAGCTATGTATCTGTGTAAATTTGTGACAAAAAATAAAAACAGATCATGGCATTTAATTACATTTGCTTCTCGCTATGGCATTAAATTAAACACAAGATGTTTTACACAGTGAATAAATATCTTTGGTTACAAATTTTCATATAGTTTATAAAACTTGCAGAAGTTGATACTTAAAAGAGCTTTCAAATTCCAAACTGCAATTTATCAGCAAACTTTTCATGGTAGTGTTTATTTCTTTCAATTTTACAGGCTCTTTTATTTTGTTTACACGTCTGATGTTAATACTCTTCCATGGATTTTCAAATTTTTTTTTAAAATAGTATTATTATTTGGAATAAATTTTATTTGTTATTTTGGTACTATTTTTTTGTAAGAAACTCTGTATTAGGATACCTTACGTAAATACAAATTAGCACAATTTTAGAATCTGCTTGTGAACTATTTCTTACTTATTAGGGGTAAAAATAAGAGTTAGTAAACAGAAAAATGATTTAACAAGATTAAAAAGACAGTTTAAATATAGGTCCATGTGATGTGTGTAGGTCTACTGTTTAGTTATCATTTGTGTATCTTTATTTTAAAAATAGTTTTGAATGCTAGTAAATTGTTGTGGATACATTCCTTGTTGTTATTCCTGTTACTCCCAACTTTACACAACTGATAACTGATTTAACAACAATTAATAAACTATTATACATACATTTATACCATATTTCTAAGCCGTTACAAATTACAAACTTCAAACATACTGATATGCAATATTAATTATTAATTACCTTAATGAAATGTATCATTAAGTAACAGACCTTAAAATTCAAGGATACCAAATAAAACACTGGAACAGTAGTTTATCTCAGAAATAGACAAATTTACCAACTTTTTGTAAACAATGTCAGTAACACTAAAAAAGTGGACAAAAATTGTGTGTATCTTAAGAGAACCTCCAATTTCTTCATGGACAGACTTTGTGACACAACACACAAACCCATTAAAACACACACTCACTCTGTTCTGTGAACATCAGGTAGTGATTTATTTGGGATTTACCTGGCCTGAGTTTGCTGCTAAACTCCCTCTCTTTTTCTCTCTGCTAAATGGCCGCTGCATTAGCACAAGGAGGCCTGTGGCAAATTCAATTTAGCAGTTTGTTCTCCAAATCTAAATCATCTGTTATTCTCTGAAAACATCAAACGTGGAAAAAAAAAATAAAGAGAGGGAAGGGAAGAGGTACCCAGCAGAAACTAAAGTCCAGGCAAAATGAACCCAATTCTGGTGAAACTGAAGTTGGACCACTTCAAAACGTGACACATTAAAGAAGCGAAATAAATATCCAGTGGGTGGCAAATGGCCACAAAAGAAAAATAAATAATGTGTGTTAGGATAATTTCTGCAGTAATAGCTGTCGAGTGACAATAAAGAATTGTTTACCACCATTTTCCTTTACTGATTTATGTCACTCAAACCAAAGCAAAACAGCATTTCCACACAAACACATGATTCAACTTTTAAACATCATGGGTGACATGATTTATTACAAGTGTTTGATGCTCTGTTTTGAAGGAGTGTTCCTGCCTTCACATCGATCCTGAACAGAATGAAGGCGTTCCAGAAGGTGTACAAAAGAACAAAATACTAATTTCACATCTACTGCTCCTAAAACATAGATAAAATATGGGTGTGGATGTGCACTGGTTGAATCTACTAACAAGAATAATGTTATAATATAAAACTACAACATCAACTTCTTTAATCACACATTAAAGAAAATGCCTTTGGTTTAAGCACTTCAGAAAGACCCCATCTTGTCTCGACTCTACAGTCAAGCCAAAGTCAGAGGGTAACCATTTGCAGTGGTAGTGTTTATTAGTAAATAACTTTTGCAGCCAAAGCCAGTGTGCCACAATCACACTTATTACATTCTTTAATTTGACATAGACTATGCTTGAGCTCACATGCCATCAGTGTTTTCTCCTGGTTCTGCAGAGCTGGGGGCCATCTAAGAATGACCAAAAGAAAAAAATGCTTACTATTATTATTAGTAATAACAGTATTGGTAATATCTTGGATGTTCTGAAATGCTGCTAGAAGCAAATATTAATAATATAATATGAATTAAATAATAATACAAGTAATAATACCGTGTTTCCCCGATAGTAAGACACCCCCGATAGTAAGACGCAGTGTGGGTTTTAGGGGGGTCGGCTAATGTAAGACGTACCCCGAAAGTAAGACATAGTAAACTGTACGTTGGAAAAATATAAGCTATAGTACCTTTTGCTGCATTAACTGCGGGATGCGGACGGATCTGGAGCGGAATGAGCGGAGGGATGTGGAGGCCGCGGGAGCAGCAGTAATGTTGTCCGTGGTCCAACACGCAGCCTCAGTGCCCTCATGTGCAGCCGCTGGTGGCCGCTCTGATTGGCATAGCCATGGTTGTCATGGAATAAATCTGTTTTATCTTCCAGTATAACATATTCAAACTGTTCGTTCTTACCGTTTTTCATTGTTTTACATGTTATACATGGAAATGCCGTCATGATACGGTTGTAACAAGACATTCTTGGCACTTGCTTTTATAAAACTGTTTTATGGTGAATACCATACTGTTCAGGTTGTTAATAAATGTTAATTTTATGGTTAAAACAAAAATCGACATTTTTTACCAATATGAGACATACCCCGAAAGTAAGACATAGTGGGACTTTCGGGGGTAAAAAGAATATAAGACACTGTCTTACTTTCGGGGAAACACGGTAGTAGTCATTCAGTTTTTCATCCTGTAATTTTTCCTTGATCCCTGCTTCTGAAGGGGATGTGGTAACATAATAATGGCATGACTGTCTGAGCTATCTTCATCATTAAATAAAAGTGCATTTATCACTGTTATTCTCCACATTGCTATACAAAAAGCATATTCTGTTACTAAACATGTGTTTGACAACACTGAGAACACAGATTTGTCGAGAATGAGTGTCTGAGGAAGCATGTACATTCAGGAGCTCAGAATAAACTGAGTGTGTATGGATTTGGTAGTTGAGGAAGTGTGTGAGAGTTTATAAGCATAACGCTCTGCACTGAGGCACATCGAGAAGGTTAAACTCAATCAGCTGTGCCTCGCTACACCTTCATACCACACACTCAGGAATGACCACACACAGCAAAGGCTGTTTTTTTATGCATTTTCAATGGAAGTCAGTTTTCAAAACAATTATAGTACAAGTCATTTTGGAACCATCCTCCATTCATCATAAATTTTTCACTCAGTGTGATGAACAGCTGCTGTGTTCAAATGATAAAAATACACAATAATGGAGACACGATTTTCTTTGGACTGCAACCATACATAATGAATAAACAAATAAGTAAGTAATTCACAGTATGCAATAGGCCAAAATTGGAACAAAACCTTGTTAAATCACACTTGTATTTGGGAAACTTATGTTACACTACGTGTTTATATTGTTTATGATAAATACAGCTGGAAATTTTCAAAGAAAAAGGAATGACTCCTATTCCAAAGATGACATCTCCTGTAAGAATGTCTTTTTTTTCTAAATCACCCACTTTTATAAACTAGTGTGAAAAGCTGAATTGTGTGACGTAGTAAGGCTGCATGTGCCTAGTGCAGTGAAAAATGTTTATCTGTTATTAAAAAAATTCCACAAAGCCTGCTCTGTCCTTTAAAGCAAAATTTTAATTAATAATGACACTGCTCCAAGAGATGTGTTCCGTACACTTTGTTCTTGTGAAATAGCGTGTGTATGTTTTTAAATGTACATGTAGGGCTGAACGATACAGCCAGAATTTATATCACGATATACCTTAAAATTTCAGTCAATATGATTGAGTTCCAATATCGTTATAAACAACATAAAATCCAAAGAAATGCTACCCAGAAAAAACTATAATCACAACATCACTGTCAAATAGGGCTGGGCAATATGACCAAAAAAAAGGAAATATATACGAAATGATATTATGAAAACAAAATTGAATATAAATGTTTGTGTTTCTTTTTTACAGTAAAATGCTGCATTATCTAACCGTGATTATCATTTTATTTTTGTATCATTATATTATGATTTATTTTTTTATTTATTTATTTTTTTTGAGCACCAACTTATTTCTCTCAGCCTTGTCACAAAACCAACAAACCCCTGTAGGCGGGATTGTGAGTCCATTAGCTGCAGGACTAAATGATGGACAGCTAAGTCTGGTTGCTGATTGGGTAAATAAAAGTGACAACCAATGAGAAGTGCATTCTGTTTGGGAGCCGCTGAGTATCTGCCCCTCCCTTCGGCTGAGGAAGAGCAGCGTGTCTCAAACAAGTCATGGTCTTTTTTGGAATTAAAGCTTCACTTCTGGTTTCATTTTTGTCCTGCTGAGAAGAACTGCTCCAGCAGCCTACACAAACAATGGCAAGACAGCGTGGTGTGTGTGTCTGATTGTGTGTGCGAGCGTGTGTGCACGCGCATGTGTAGCTGAATGGGACATTTTTGCATTTTAAATGTACTCAGATGGAAACCTGCTTATCCTCGGCATACTCGATATAATGAACATGGCAATTTTCAAAATCATATAAAAAAAAATACTATGGTATGTATCGATATATCCCCCAGGTTTAGCTTGAGCTGAAGTCACGGTCATGCGCATACATCAGAAGCTCGCGCTGTATCCCAATACGGCAAGAGTCTTAAAGGTATTATCGGGAACAATGTTATATCACCCACCCCTACGGTTAAACATAAACTTATAGGCTTTGTCAATATTGATATTTTTAAACTTTAAAATAGAGGGCAGTGATTTGATGACAGTGCCCTGTAATAAAAGTCAATCAATGAAAGATGCTGTAAATAATGTGTATTGTAATATTGAAAATATGTTTAAAAATTATATTGTTGTTATTAAAACAGTTTATACTGGAATATATATTGATATTGAATTATTGTCCAGCCCTATGTACATGGATTATGAGGGCATTTTATGTCCAGAACCTGTCTAAAAAATAAATACAAAGAAAAGAGCTGGGCTTTGGTGTCATAAGTGGTATTTTCAGTCTTGCCCTGTAGCTAAAACAAGCGCAGGAAAGATCATCACCGACATACCCCTCAAAGCATGTCAAGATCATAAGCAAAGTTACAGGGTTTCTATTGCTGTATGCCAAATGTTACTACTGTATCATTCTTCTGTTCTCCAGTTTTCTACACAATTTTACTGACTGCTTTTAGAGAAAGCAAGGACTACTGTTTTTTTTCTTAGACACTCAGTTTCTGATGTCAAGTGCAGAGCTTTTAGAATTGCCCCATCCACTCCTCTGTTCAATCACAGCACTGGACCCACGTTTATTAGAGAGCACAAAGTTGAGGTTAAACACAGCAAAACAGACAACAAGCATGGAGAAATAAGAGCACTGAATAAAAATGGAGAAAACGAGAACAGAATTGAAAGCTTGAATTAAGAGCAGGCTGCATGAAATAGAATCTTAACTTAAAAATTAAAAATCTACAATTGCAACGGAAGTGGTACAAAAGGGTCCCCTAAACAAGTGGTGCTGAAGATGGACCCTTGAAAGTAGCACTACAGAAATGGGACATTTTTTTATGAGTAAACCATGTGTTTAAGTGTGAACTGGGTAAGAAACACTCCAGAAATTCTTGAAGAAAAAACTGTAAAAGGAAAAATATAGCACGTAATTTGGGGGGTAAACAGATTTAAACAGCCCTATAATTTCTATATTCTCATTTACCAACCTTAAGCAAACTAATATATTTGTGGGGCCTTAGTCTACTCTTTTGACTTTTGTAATAAACAGGGAAAGAGCGTGTGAACTTTGTGACTGTTGGTGGGTTTGAGACGCACAGCAAACCCAGAAAAATTCTTTCATTTCCTCCATCTCCACAGAGCCCAGTGTTGGTCTGAGCCAGAGTTGGGGCTAAAGAGCTGCGCAACTCCAAACTACAGATTCAATTTCTGAAATTTGTGGCTACTGGAGCAGAGAAGGATGGAGCCTCTCCTCCTATTTATGCTTCTGTCTTTCATTTCTTGATTCTGAAAGACTGCTGACTCAAAACGTTTTACGAGAACTCCTTCATCTCTCGCTAGGCTTCTCGTTCTCCTGGAAGCACCCCCCGGTGACTACGCTGGGCAAAAGCCCATTTGTGGAAGAACTGTGTCTTTCAGAAGTAGCTAAATACCACTCTTTAAACATTCGTCAGAAAAATTTAGTTTGGTGTCCTATTTCTGCTTTTTTTTGCAACAAGGCTAATGTAGTTATCAACCAATTGAAGCTCAGAACCACTAAGGTAATATACCATATTATCACTCATCTCAAAGAATGTCAAGTTGATAATTCAGTGGTTTAACACAATTACTATAATACTAATATCTATAAAATTCAACAAGACAACAAACAAATTCAACATGGCTGTTACCACTGAAATGTTCTTGTGATTCTTTCCCCATGAGTTTTCTCTGCAATTTTGGTCATTGTCTTGGTTCCTGGTCAGTTTTCCACTCTCACAATAAGACTAAACACAGCTCTGTCATCAGTCTGCATAATTTTATGAGCTACCTTTGTGAGTTGGATAAAAACAAAAGTGATCTCTGATGTAGCTGGAGATTTTATAGATGGCGAGTTTGTGCTGGATGTCTGCATTGCATGACATAGAATGACGACTCTCTCTTGGCTTCCTGCATTTTGCAAGGTTTACCTGTCACAGTTTAGTCTCTACCCAGCTTGCTCAGAATCACAAGAGAGCAGGGATTAAAAAAATAACCCAAATACAGGACTAGGACCAAATTTGCCTGTTGGAGAAGCAGAGTATATTCAGGTAGAGTAGAGTAGCGAATCTGCATCAGAAAAGCTATGCTTTTTTTTTTTTTTTTTTTATAAAAGATATTTTCTGATGAACTTAAAACATTAAATATCACCAAACATCACTACAAGTGGCTTCATGTATCAATAGCCAGTGTACCACAACATTATGTAGGCAACTGAATATTTAGAAATTCATAAATTATTGTATGAATCTGAAATTTATTAGTTTCTTGTGGATGTAAGAAATCCAGGCCTGTTTTTACTGCATTTACTCACAGCAGGGAGTGTTGTACTGGTGAGTTGGAAAAAAAGAAAAATGCAATCAGAAACATTATTTTTCCTGCTTAGTTGTGGCCTAATGTTTAGATGTTTTGAGGTCTGTTTTCAATGAGTCAGGTATTTCACATTTAATCCTGTAGTCCAATACACTCAGAAAGTGGGGGAAACAAATTAGAGGGTAGAATTGGTTTAGAATAATGAAAAAAACATGTATTTGCATGAACAAATTAATGATGATTTATCAAAGTTTCAAGATTAGTGATCCTTACTGATCAACCCCACTAGCTGATCAAAGTCTTGTGTGTTTAACATGGGTTTAATTTTACAGGTTAAATATTTGTTAAGATAAACTGATGTCTTGTGAACACTTCAGTGCTGTCCTTCACAAACTGCCCACACCTCGCACATTTTAACCCACCTACACCACTTTTCCTTCATGTTCCTTGTGTTAAAAGGTAGAAATCAAAGGCAGCGGTGAACCCTGATTTAATCGCAGTCCCTCTGGTTGCGACTGGCAGGAAAAAAGTCAAACTGCAGCCTCACCCTCGCTCCCGAAATTACACTTGGTGCAGCCAAAGAAAACACAGTGGTACGGTTTACTTTTCAAATTCAGCGTAACAGTCGGCCCTTCCAACTCTTTCCTGGAGTATTTTTAGCGTATCACACTGGGCTGGCTGGCGGTTGGAAGCATTCAAAGAAAACACAGCTAATGTCAAACCTCCGATTTGGGTCTCTTGCTGTCGGACCCCCAAACCAAAGCGCTCCGCAATTTAACAATTTAAAACACCCTCAAGCACTTACCACTGAGACAAGCTCCACAGGGGGAAAAGAGATCAGAGACAGAAAGAGGGAGAGAGAAGTAATGAGAAAGAGAAAACTGAAAGACAAAAATACACAGAGAAAGAGTGAAAAGGAGAGAAACGGCATGAGACAGAACAAGAGAAAACAGAGAGAGAGAGAGAGAGAGAGAGAGAGAGAGAGAGAGAGAGAGAGAGAGATTTATATAGTGAACAATACGGGGCTAGAAATACATACATGTCAGGTTTCTAGCTGCTGAATTAAATTCATAACAAATAACAGATTTGCCATAGGCCATTATACACTGCGAAGAAATGTGAAAACAATGCAGAATAATAAACATGTTGTCTACACAAAGTGTAAAGTAATGTCAAAAAAAAAGCTTCAAACTTTCAAATACAGAGCTAATAAATGATGTTCCATTGTCACAAAGCGTCAATAATGTAAGGTGTGCAAAATATTATCAATAATACATATACTCATTCAAATCAATCTCCTCTCACAGAAAACAGTACAAGTTCTCATGAAAATTTAATTGTGCAAGATATTAAAATGATACATCTCTACAAACACTTTTTGATGTTTTAATGGTGATCAACATGTGTTGTTTTGTTACATAATAAGGATAAACTTTACATTGGAAAAAACAACAGAAAAACAAAGATACTGAGAAAAAGTGTCCGGCAGAACAGTGAGGCAGAGTGAAAGTGAGAGCGTGAAACTGACTGAGTGAGAAAGAGAGCAAGAAAGAGCAGTAGAGTTAATGAGAGGTGGGAAAAAAGAAAGAAAGAGAAAGAGAGAAAGACCTTGTTTGTGACTTGTGTGTAACTTCCCCACTTTTAATCAGAGAGTGGCGGCAGATTTTGGTTTTCAGACACAAAGAGAGGACAGTGTTATTTAGGGTGTTTATAGACTCGTCAGTCAGAGTGCTCTAAACTCACTATCTCCATTAAGACTAATCCTGGACTACATTATAAAGGCAGTGAGAAATTACCATTGTCAAAAATATATTATGTAACTCTAGCAAGACATTTTTAACCCACAAGGACCATATCTGAACTTTAAAACACACTGGATGATATGCCATACCACATTAAAACTGCACTCATTGTACCAAACATAGAAGAAATTGTGCTGGAAATGCAGCTGTTGATATTAAAACTGAACACAACAGTCAAACAGACAGATAACACATCTGTACAAAAACTCTCAGTGTGTGGCTAAAGTATACTAAGACCCTAAAATCTATAATTAGATATTAGGGGAAAAAAAAGTGTTGGCTCAAAGGAAAAGCACTGTTACGTCGCAGTTCTCCTAAAAAGTTAAGCTAGGTAGCCACAGACCACAGCTCTAAACTGAGAATTGTAGTAGCTTGTGTTAAGCTTTAAGAATGTAATATAAAACTACAGACAATGCTGTGATATGTTGGTTTTATTTTGACTTTTCCCTCAATTTAGCCATTAGCTCATCTATAGTTTACTTCACTCTCACCACTCACATTATAATAATAACAATATTATAAAAATCTTTATTTATATAGCACCCTTCAAACATAAATACACAATACACAATGTCTTTTATAGGGTTTAAGGCAATGATAATAAAATATTAAAGGGTAAACTGGGGAATCACAGTTAAAATCACAATCATTTGATTTTATTAGAATTGTCATATGTTGTGCAATATAAGCAGTATAATGTTAGATCATTTCTCTAGATCAGTTTCATCACTCACCACCTACTGCTATCTACCATACCATACAGAATAATATTTTGCTCATTTCCTCTGTATGGTACCTATTCTACTAGACTTTTCTACTTTTCTATTAGGTAAATCTGGTGTCTGGTACCTGGAACCAGGTTCTATTTAGTAATATATTTGATTATATTCTTAGTTTAATCCCATTTCATGCCATTTATATATTGAGAACATGCTAGCTTACTAACGCAGTGACACACCTTTAAAGAGCAAAAAAAAAATGAGCAAGAAATTTGTTAAGTATATTCAGACACTGGGATCAACCACTTGGAAAAAAATCTGATATCATAAATAAACTAACCATTACTAAAACAAAGCCACCATTTTTAAACAAATCCACATATTGGCTGCAGAACACACCCCCGGAGAAAACAAAAGAACAGAAGAGAACAGCTAAAACACTGGAGATGTTTATTCTCTTGTAAACAAACACACAGTAAACACAGTGGACAAAACACAGGTCAGCAACAATTACTGAGGAATTGTCCATATATTGTATGATAAATCGATACGTGATTATTGTGACAGCCCTCGGCCCTTTGCCTTTAACTGGACCCTAGATCTGAATTCCCCCAAGTCATCACACTCCACAGGACTAAACACACACACACACACACACACACACACACACACACACACACACACACACACACACACACACACACACACACACACACACACACACACACACACACCGCTCCTGGTGGACACTGGTCTTTTCCTCTTATGCTTTTAAAATGATTTTTAGATAAATGGAGAACTATTGAAACAGACAATCCTTCCTATTCTTCTGCTGACATTTATCCTACTGTACAATGTTTACATCTCTGTCCCTCTCCAGGTATATAGTTATTATAATATTGCCTAACATCCTTAATTAGGGTTCAAGCACTCAGTGCGTAGAACCCTATTGTTTTTGTACCGGTTTTTCTTATTATTCTTTTTCTCCTGTAAAAGTCATTGTGCGGAAGAGACCGTAGGTCGTACAGACTTCCCACTTGGAGGGTAGATGTAGTTTGTGTGCATCTCGGAGGACAACAAAAATTACACTGATTGGCCTAATGGTGGCGCTATAGCGAAGTGAAACGCGTTTAGGTTCATATCTCCTACACCGTGAGGCGTAGAGACAAAATCTTTTTTTCCACTGATTCTTTGGGTCCTGACAAATCAAAAACGGGTTAGTCAAAATTTCATTTTTCCAACGTTATTATCACGCTAATTTGCATAGTTTGCAAAACCTACTTTTGCGAACTAGTCCGGGGATTTTTGTCCAATTCTCTTGAGCTTGGTGCCAAAATGTTCGCAGGAGTCTGAAGGTTAATAATTATCAAAAAAAAGTTTAAATTTCGATTCAATATGGCCGCCATATGCAAATGAACCTCTTTGGCTTATCGTATGTTTTATTTACAAATTTATAACAATTTCATACTTTACTCCAATGTGTTCAAATTTCATATTCTACTTCCAGATATGATTCTGAGGTAGCATGTCAAATGAGGAGCCAATATTCATATAGGGGGCGCTGTAAATGCTACAAGTGTATATCTCAGCATCCGCAAGGCGGATCGGACCGCCGTTTTGCATGCTGCTTCTCTGGGCAAGGCTATAAGTGGAAAATTAAGGACAATTAGATTCGGGCAAAATTGTGATCGTCATCGGCCAATCAGATGCTAGCACCTGTTTGACTACCAAGGTCCAATCATCATGGGATTTGACTGGTATGTTCCTGGGAGCACTCCCTAAGGGCATAAAAATGTTCGTAACGATAGCCACTAGGGGGCGCTATATCAAGAAAATATGATATTTCTCAGCGAAAATTAAGCGTATCGACACACAGTTTACTTCTCTGTATACTCTGCAGAGGGCCTCACAACTTTATATTTGCAAGTGTTGTCAAAAAATGCATTGTTTTTTTTTCAATCGCCAGTTGTTTAAAATTGAACTTTTTCGAACTAGTCCGTGGAATTTTGCTCTATTCCCAAATAATTGACCTTGTTAGAATCTGCAGAGCCTGTAGGTCAATAATTATCAAAAAAAGTTCAACATTTGGACAAACTTTTGTTGTAATAAATCAATAAATCAAAGTGTGTGGAGCTTTAAACATTCTTTCAGCTGTAACTCAAACAAATTAAGCCCAATCAAGATTAAATTTGACATACGTATGTAGGGCCTTACTATGAAGAAGCATATACAATATGACTCCAATCCACCAAAAGGGGGCGCTACAATTGGACAATAACTGATAAAATTAGCTTTTTTGTGTTTTAGCGCCATCTAGGATTGCAGTGGCACCACAATTTAATCATGTCATCTGATCCTCATACTGATCAAGCATGTGCAGTTTTGAAATTTTTGGGGAAAGCTTTTTTGAGTTATAGGTGCATTTGTGGTTTCTAGAATTCATGCTGGATCTCTATTATTTGGAGGGGCCTGTAAGCCACATAGTGATGAAAGTTCAACATTTTATTGATAATTATTATATGCCAGGTCTTTAGGATTCCACCGATACCACATATGTCCATGTTAGGAAAATATCCATAGAGTAGTACTCCCTTAAACAGTTCTAACATGAAAGACTGCAACTGCTTAGCAACACTATGTTACAGTAGTAAATTCTTTCACCACCAGATAGAACTACAAAACTAAATATTGTTTTGTTGATCTATATGGAAGTTAAGATCCTATTCACCTGCAAAGGTTAATGGTCATACCATATGAATATGAATATTTATCATAATTAAAAATTATAAAGTCTCCTTTACCTCTTCAAGTGGCCATTTACCCTCACCAGTCAGAAAGTACCCTTTGTTATTGTGTGTTTTATACTGATGTACTGAGTTTCTGATGTTTATACTTGTTTCTCACAGAGTACAGTGTACCATTTAATGCCTGACATGTTAAAAGGCAAGAGCTGCACTCTGATTGGCTGTAGTGCGAGGCAACCTCCTCCCCCACACCGCCTCCTGCATTTAAATGCCCACCTGCATTTAAATATTTTAGATTTATATATAACTACTCTATAGTGGCCTGTCCAGAGCACAGGTTGCTCTGATAGTGGCCTTCAGCTCTTCTGCATTGTTGGGCCTGGCGTATTGCATCTTACTCTTCACAATACCCTGTAGATTTTCAATGGGGTTAAGGTCAGGCGAGTTTGTTGGCCAATTAAGAACAGTGAGACCATGGTCCTTAAACCAGGTACTGGTAGCTTTGGCACTGTGTGCAAGTCCCAAGTCCTGTTGGAAAATGAAACCTGCATCTCCTTAAAGGTGGTCAGAGCAGGAAACATGAAATGCCCTAAAACATCCTGGTAGAAGGCTGCATTGATCTTGGCCCTCAGAAAACACAGTGGACCAACTCGAGCAGATGACATGGCAACCCAAATCATCACTAACTGTGGAAACTTTACACTGACCCAAGCCACACACTTCTGATGCTGTCTCTTGTTCAAGAGTGGGTTCACACAAGGAATGCGACGCTGAAACCCATGTCTTGCATACATCTGTGCGTGGTGGTTCTTGAAGCGCTGACTCCAGCTGCAGTCCAGTCTTTGAGAATCTCCCTGACATTTGTGAATGGGTTTTATTTAACAATCCTCTACCACATCTTTTCCTTCCCTTCTCCTTACTATTAATGTGCTTGGACACAGAGCTCTGTGAACAGCCAGCATTTTTAGCAATGACCATTTGTGTCTTGCTCTGCTGGTGTAAGGTGTCAATGGTCATCTTTTGGACAACTATCAAGTCAGCAGTCTTCCCCATGATTGTGGAGCCTACAGAACTAGACTGAGAGACCATTTAAAGGCCTATGCAGGTGTTTTGAGTTAATTAGCTGATTAGAGTGTCACACCAGTTGTCTTCAATATTGAACCTTTTCACAAAATTCAAATTATAAATTGTCATTTATAATCATCAAATTAAAAGAAATAAACACTTGACATATATCAGTCTGTGAGTAATGAATGAGTATAATATACAAGTTCAACTCTTTGAATAGAATTACGGAAATAAATCAACTTTTTCATGATATTCTAATTTTATGACCAACACCTGCAATATTCAAGTTTATAGTAAGCACTGCTCACACATTATATACCTCACACAAAGACCCTCTTACATCACACACATCACTCAGAAACAAACACACCTCAGAGACTGTAGAACACAAGTCACAAACACAAGCACTTATTACAAATAATCTGACACTGCACATACCTACTTGGCTCAATGTCTAACAATTTTGCCATAGCCACAAATGTCAATACATTCTCTCCCGATCAATTCATACTACAGGAGTTGTCAGATTTGACTTGACTGCCATATTAAGCCAGTTAGTGCTTGAACCCGCAGATAGCCGCTAGCGGCTCTAGTATTGTTATTGTCTTACGTTGTTGTTCCTTGATTTTTGTTGTTACTTGTAGCAGTGGCGCACTTTATTCCTGTGTGAGTTGTCTGTAGCACATTGGTCCTGGACGAACTCTACACACTGTATACACTTGAAAGACAATAAAGATCCACTTGACTTGACAATTCTCACTCTCCACGTCATTGCTGTGTTATGCAATGTAATTCAGTGTAATATTGTGTATTTTCTCTGTTTGTTGACTGCTGTGCTGACATTATTCTCAATGTCTCTTTAGCCTAAAGCTCGACTGTAGTGTCGTTTTCTCACTCACCACCTCCTTTGCTCTGCTGGAGAAGCCGTGTTTGTGTCGGTCTCTCTTCAGTAACTCGTCTTTGCTGCAGTCGTATCCCACTCCCATCGCTTTATTCCGCGTTTTTACTGTTTTTACACTCGCTCTGAAAACAACAGTCCTGTCCACCGCCATCGCTGCGACACGTCATCGGCGCCTGCGTCACTCTCCTGCGACCAGCACCGCGCAATGTTTACATCAGATTCACTCAAAAATCACGGCATCAGAAAGATAAATTTAAACATTAAATTTAAACAACAGAGAAATTAATAAATACCGGAAGTTCATATAATCTAATCTGCGTGTTAGTCGTTGGGAGAATTAAAGGAAGCACAAAAGTGAGGAAAACAAAACTATGATTTGTTAAAAAAATAATATTTGTAGCAGCATTATTTATAATATTTTTTTACCATAAAATCACAGGTTCAAAAAAATTATGATGCTCCATTGAGTTGTAATAGGGAGAATAGATTATCTTCTCCAGGCTCAGCAGTGTAGAAACTGCACTATGTGATTTTTGGACTATGTAACTCCCCCTTGATTTTAGGACAGTGTTGTAAAAGTGAATAACACTCTGTAGAGTAAAAATACAAAATCTTAGCTAGTGCTGCTTTAATACTAAAAATACCAGTTCCTTGAAAATCTGAGTTATTTCAAAATTGTTATATTTAAATATGTGAAAATTTAAAAAAAATGAAACTGGAAAAATAAAAATTATACTTGGGGTGTATTTTCAAAAAAAGCCTTTTTATTCGTTGACTGGTTTGCCCTGTTTATCGTGACCTTGGTTAGTTCTCCATCTTTCAGTCCCACTGTTACTCAGGGGACCAAAGTAGTTCAAAATAAGTCACAGCAGAAGTGCACTTTATTTTCTCATGTATTTAGTTCTCTCATCTCAATAATGAATACGTCTTTCAATTTCAACAAACAAATCTTTGTTTGAAGCCAATATATGACCAACTGCCTAATGACCAACAACCAACTAACTGAACCAGGCCAGCAACAGACCAGTATAAAACCAGCTTAGTCCAGATTATTTTTCCACAGTGCTGCCTCATCACTTTTCTAGCTCCTCCTTGTGTCAGCTTGTGAATCTACTTTTAAAAGTATTAAAATTAATAGTAGCCAATTTGAACATGATAATAAATGGATTTACATACTGGCTTATTTTGAATGTATAAGGATGGAACCTCAAATGTAAACTTCAAAATTAAGCATTAATATGCTACTTTCATAAATGGTTAAGGTCAAAATCTCTTTCTTTAAATTGATTAAAGCAAAACTGATACATACTTCTGGATACAACATTATCCCCAAGAACAGAACAAATCTATCACGTTTTTAAGCGCTTTTTCCTGATGGATAACGAAGGCAGTCACCAATAAATTTTTCACTCTCCTTTTTCACACAACTACATTTTTAGGTTATTTCTTAGTAGAAAAATGACAATTGTCAATTGTAATACTACATATCAGTTACCATTAAATGACAGTGGGAGAATGTTTGAATGTTTAATTACAATTATACATTACACAATTTATTTTTTTAAATGCCTTCAAAATATTCGTACACCTAATCTTCAAGGAAAAAACGGATGATGTGTTCACTCGTCCAAAGAAGACAAGGAAGCATCTATTTGTTACCAGCATAAAGTTGAAAACCCCAGGTCTGTAATTGAATAAGTTGTATTGGTGTTTTTAGTCTGAAACTTAATAATGAGAAGCTGAATGCATCAATCTAGAAAGATCAACTGGAAAATTTTCAAACAAGTTTTTCAGTATTAATAATTACTTCTTGCTGTTTTTCTTACCATTTCACATTCTGATGGAATTGAGGTTTGTGAAAATCTATTCCACATTGACAATTTTATGCTACTTTCATTAGGGGGATCCTTAGAAAAATGAAAAGGCCCACTTGATTTTTAGAAAATAGAAGCCAACGGAGTGAGAGTGGGCTTTTAATCATGTAAATATTGTACATGACAGATTGAGTGTATTGAAATGGACTGTTTGCAGAATGCCATGGCTGAGACTTTCTTAAGTTTAATGTTACAGTGCATGATGGATGTCTTTCAGTTTTAAGCTCAGTGGTGAAAATGTGGTGAAATCATTCACTGACAAACATTTCAAATCATTATACATGCAAACCACAGTCTGGCATTGCTGGGACTAGAGTGACCAAGCTCTCCATCCATGTGCAAACCTCATGTAATCATTCATCTTGAATATATGAGCTTGCAAAACTATCAGGCAGAATAAACAATGGGAGAATTTAGTGGCAGCACTAAAAATTATTGGCCCTTCTTCGTCAAATTTCATACCATCAAATCTGACCATACAACAAGCACAATGACAGGTTTGTTATTTTGTTCACATTTTCACTTTTGGTGTGACTTTTGTGTATCACATTTGAAATACATGTAATCTGAAATACACATAGTATTTTAATAATCTGAAAAATATTTAAAGATGATGTTCAAAATACTTTTTATAATATTCAGAGAATGTTTCCTCACCATTTGTGCACTGGAAAAAGCTCTGTTGATTACTTAAGGTGAAACTCAAATTCAAAAGAGCACTAAATGCACAAGTGAAAGTGCTACAAAACCAAACAAGTGGAGTTGCAAAAGATTTTTCTGTGGTAATTCTAACAGTCAATAGAAAACTTATAGACAAGCTAAACTTCAGCCACCAGCAGGCTACAGTCACTTCTTACTCAAACACACCACTTTAAAACATGCAGAGCTTCTGAAAGAATCCAAAAACAAGAAGACTTCGTTTTGCTTTGAGAAGAGTAGTTTTCCTGATTTTTCTACATTGCCTTTAATTTGTGGTAAAATAATCAAAATTATGATCAATAACCTAGGTTCCCAGGAAGCGGTCTTTATGTGAAAATAACAGAACTGAACAATCATATCAATCAAAGGATACTGAACTGTCCCATGGCATTTAGCTTAAATCCATTGAAATAGAAAGATAGATATATAAAAGATGTCAATGTTAATTCAACATTTTAACTGAATAAAATTGTTTGATGCATCGGAACCCTCTATAGAGCCTAACTGAAGCCATTTGATGAGGCTATCAGAATAGACCTTCAGGGAGATGCGAGTCCTCTATGTAAAAGGCATAACGGACAGCCAGCAAGAGACCAGAGACTTTGCAGAGTAAATGTAAACATATCTGCGAACACACTGCTTATATGGATGCAAATAATAGTGAGAATTAGTCACTGCCTTGTAATTTATCTTCAGTATATTTTCTAAATTGTATCCATTTTGTAATGAGCTCTGCTGATTCTATATCAGAAGTTTTTATTCTTACAGTAGTCAGTACTTGATAATAGTTTATAACCAACAAAACAAAAAATACTTTGTAAAATTTTCAATAAACTTTTGTTCATGTACATAACTTTACCTTTTTGTTTAAAAAGTAAAATATGTGGAAATGTGTGTCTTTTGTCAGACATTAACCCATGATAATGGATTATTTAACTAGATTAATTGGCAGGTAACAGCATCCAAAATGTGCTTTCTTCTGATTATTTAAGTTTGCATGACAAAAAAAATATTTGCACTGTTTAATTCACACTAAACAAAGCTCATTGTAGAAAAAACAAAGTACTTAATTTATCTGCAATTCTCACTGTGGTGTAACTGTATGTAGGAGTAAATGGCTTTAGCTTGTGACTGTCAGCATTTAGTGAGGTCTAATTACAAACAATAACTATTTCCCCTAAAAGGCCTGTTTGTAAATTTTAAGGTTAATGGTTCAAGGCTGTATTCTGGAATGAATGAAAGAAAGAAATTTTGTCCCCTCTAATTTATAACTAAATGTATCTAGGAACATCTATACACTGATGTCAAATAATAGAAAATAAAATAATTGCAACTAATCACAGTAAACTACACAAACTGAGGAGATTAATTCTAGTAATTTATCACATTTTTCTCTCTCATTCTCTCTCTCTCTCTCTGTAGTCACTCGAGCTTGTACATGATTGACCTGTCGACCTTGTCCCAAAGTGAGTGTTCTTTGCTTGTTAAGAAACTATTTAAAAAATATCTAACATTAAAAGACTCTTCTGTCACTTTTAGCCTTAAGGTTGAAGCATCACTGTCGGCTGCCGTTTCCACAACGATGTAGCTCACTGTTTCCATGGCGCTGTTCCTCGGCCCAGCCATGAAAGAGCCTTCTCTTCTGGTCCGGGGTACACTGGCAGACAGGAAGCAGCTGACGCATCATTCTTTTCAAATGCCCAGCAGGATTTGGCATGTCACCTGCTGGGAAAATGAAGACAACAGGCGCCAAATAACGCTTCTTTATGTTATAATGCACAGACACACACACGTCTCCCCACAGTAAGTGTGTGTAGGAGGCAGTTAGCACTGCGTCAAACATTCTGCGCTGAAGGAGAAATATTATGTACAAATTACTGCACTCAGCTCGACGGCACATTTCTCTCTCTGCTCTTGCCAACCTGTGGTTTGAATATATAACAGTTTTAAATGGGAGTGTGATTGAATGACTTCTGAAATGTTCACCACATTTGTAGCCTTGCACTTGAAAGACATGGAAAGATGTCCATCACCCACAGCAGTGTTTTAAATTTAAAAAAGCCCCTGCCAGGCCATGGGCAGAACGGCCCGTTTTAGCCCAGGCAAGCAATTCCTTTAAGAGCCCAGTATAACAGAAGTTTCCTTGAAATAAAAGTTTGATGTAGTATGTAAACACTGTAAAGTCTGAGAATATGCTATTCACTCCGCAGTCCATAATGTTTTACATCAAGGAAAGATCATGAAACTGTAAAGAGTTGTGGCACTTTTCTTCTTACCTACACTATTGGACTCTCTGTTGGTTCCCTTCCCAGAAGAAAAATTTTATTGCTTATAGATTGGTCTGTAATGGCACAGGAGACAATGTTTTTCTCATAAAATGTCTCATAGAAAAAGAATGAGACAAATAGGAGACATGAAACACAAGAGAGAGTGAGATTTAGTCCATCTTGATAATCTGAGTAGACTTTGTGACTTTACTGAGAGCTCCACTAAAACCTAATAGGAGACACAGGTAAGATCACTGAGGTTTAGGATCTCTAGGAGCTCTCACTGTTGTCTAGGAGAAACTACAGAGACATTAAGGAGATCTCCTTTTGATTTTTCCACTTCCCACAGTTCCTCACCACTAAAATGTTTCTGTGTCATCTCTAACAGAAAGAGCGGGCTTTGGGAACCACAATAACTACAGCGGTAACATTAAGAGTTGTTTACTCATTGTGTATTGGCATGTTGTTGTTTGGGACTGAAATTAGCTCCGTCATCAGATCAGACAGGTCGGTAGAGTTTCTTTCTTCCTTGTTGCAGCATCCAGCCATCGTTAGATTATTTTGTCGGCTACTGATCCAAGGAGAATTTGAACCTCTGTAAAACACTACAGCATAATTTATGAGCTGCTGTTGTGAGTCGGATAAAAACAGTTGTGATCTCTGCTGTAGCAGGAGATTTTACAGATGGAGAGTTTGTGCTGGACATTGAGTGTAGGTTGCCAACTCTTATCATATGTGACTCTTAAGCAGTTATTGTGTGATAATGGATTTGTCAAATCTGGTAGTTTTTGTGTTATTAAGTTAATTACTCTGGTAATGGGTGAAGGCCTAAAGTGAAGCCTAATTTAGAGAGGACACCATTTATCCCCGCTTCTCATCTGCAGTTTGTAGGTCAGTCTACACAGCTGTGTACTTGTGGTGTAACTGTAATTACAAACCCATATTAGCGCACGCACGCCATTCCCATCTCAACAGAACAATCCCACTGAGTCTGTACGTCACACAGAGGGTCTGCTGTCTACTGCTGGACGTTAGAGGGGTTCAGCCCCTGTGATCATAGAACAGATTTTCCACCAAGTCCTGAGGATTTTTTTTCTTTTTGCTACACTAAAAGGGCACAGTGACATTTTTAAGTTTAAAACCTCCTCCTACTCCTGCCGGTCCTCACCATTCACAGATTATCCGTCCGGTCTGTTTCGGGTTTGCTGGCATGGTAACTGTCACGGCTGAGCTGCAGAAGAAAACCTGATCCCAAACAAGCTTTGCCTTTCATTTACAAATAAACAAAAAACAAACAAAGCCGAAGCAGACGGGACAGAGAATCCTCTGCTATGTCTTTAATGTCCCCAGTTAACTCAGTGGTACACAAAGACTCATCTGGAGTTTATTTTTAGTTTCAAATGCAAGAATCACTTGATCTTTCTTATTCTTTTAGTCACCCTTTACTCTGAAAGTTACAAATAGATTATGTAGTATTGCTTAAACAGTTAACAAATTATAATGGAAAGTTTATAAACAGATTTACAGTCAGGGCTAGGGATAATGTTAGGGTTAGGGATAAGACTGGGACCAGTGTTAAGTTTAAGGTTTAGTTTGGGATTACAATGTGTAATTTCAAGATGGAGTTGTGAAAAAACATATTCAGATCTTAACATGAATAAACAGAATAAAAACCAGGTTGTTTAAACAATGCCATCTAGAAAATGTCTACAGCACTTAAAAGATTCTAAGGATGTTCCCTCCCCATTTGCTACTGTCCAGTCAGCCTGGCTGGAAACAGGTAATGTGTCTACAAAGCCCCAGTGTCTGTAAATGGGTATAAAAACCAAAGTGTCTCGGTCTGGTATGCTGGGGTATGCTAAGCATGAACCAAGGTGAGGATATTGCTCTATTCCTGCTCCATAGATGGGTAATATTGACTTGTTTCTGCTGTTATATTTACATTATGTAAGGTGGAGCTGACTAAATTTGGGAGATTGCTAACTGCAAGAAAGTAAACACAGAGTGAAAGTGCTACTAAATAAACAGCTCGAGTTACTGTGGTAGAGTATCTGTGGTAATTCAAACAGTGAATAAAAACTTACAGATTAGTTACACTTCAGCCACCAACAAGATACAGTTGTTTAAAACCTCAGACACACCATTCCACCTTTAAAGATGAGGAGCGTCTGAACGCAAACAAACGAGGGAACAGTAGTGCCCCACAATTGTAGACGTTGGCTTTAAAAATAGTGTAATAAGGTTATTTTACAGAATTACAGAAAAATATTTATAAAAAATTAAACAGTAAACCAAAGTCAGAAAGGCCTGGGGTCTGACATTGATATAATTTATTACCATTTCAGAATCGCAAACAAAATCAATGGGACGCCCATCTCTATTTCGCAAAAGAGTAACCCCACTGTTCCTCTGAAATTCATCCTGTCACTGCCTCATCACAACCTGGTCAAGACTGAATCAAACTCTGCTGGAGAGCTCCAGCAGTCACTGGACTTTCAGGGGAAAACGCCACAGCAAATTTCCCTCCAATGAAACGGGATCTGCAGAGTAATTAACCCTTACAGAAAACAGCATTTTATTTTTTTTTCTCTTGGCCTGGTTTCCTCTTGCATTCCTGTATAATATCTCATTCAGGTCTTTGAAGTCAGGCCTGTGCCACCCCAAATTACGGCTTTCATCATCCAATCAGTGCAGAGTAACGGGCTGACATCCACAATAAGCTCCGCCGCCCCCCTGCCGCCTCCAACTTTGAAATATGACTTTAAAGCAAAAGCCTCAAGTCAAGAAGGGAACTCTGTGGAAGACATGTTTAAATAAAGTTGCTGCATTTCAGCTGTTGAACTCGTCTCTGGTGCTGGCTGTAAAACATCAGTGGAAATGAACAGAGTTGATTTGAAGTGTTTGTAAGATCTGGATTGATGAAAAGCATCGTCTTTATTCATCTGAACTCATATTTAGCTTTTGCTTCATTTCAGTCAGTAATGGTTTGGACTTGAATGAAACCATGGAAAGTGCTGCTACGGGAAAAATAAATGTTAAGGTTAAAGTGACCAAATATTACTAATGTGAATTGTCATTGAACAGGTTTGTCTTATTTTCCACGCCTCACAATCTGGTGATTGGGTTCAGTCATTTAAATCGGGATGTTGTGGGAACTTTGGGAGAAACTGATCAAAATTCTCTCAACACTCTGAAAGCATTATACGGCCAAAGCTTCATTAAAGCAAGAATCTTTTCAGTCATAGCACTTTATCACCAATGTGCAACCGGTTGCTTAACCTAATTTTGAGCCGTTCGGCACATTTCCATGAACATAAATTGCTTCCCAAACCAGAAACATTTGTCCCAAACTGAAACCAAAGAACAGTGAATACTTCAGCAGGACCAATGATGTCATCTGTGGGCGAGTCGAGATAAAGAATCTCCAGAAAGAGCTCAGAGCCTCAAATAAAGTGTTACAGCGCAGTGGAACTAGACATGTTATATTGTCCTCAGATGTGTGCAGGAAAATGCTATGTGTGTGTTTAATGAAGATGTGTTCACTGTGACACAAACAAGTTGGATCCTTTTCTCCACTGTTCACAAGCTCAGCAGAATGGCTCAGATCTCAGTGTCGTGTATCAGAACCCACTGTAAACACTGGGTAAAACATGACTCTATTCGTTCACCTCTGGCTCTGGTGCTGAATTCAGACACAGCAATGCTGAATCCAAGCCCCCACAGTGCCCCCCACTGATGATGCATTCTTAGTTCACATCTAAACTGGTGAAAAGTAGGGGACCGGTTCCCTGGATAGCATCTAGATAAGAAACCTGAAAAGAACCTGTTCTAGAATCAGAGCCCTTTTGGTGGAAAGGGCTGCCCAGCATCTGCAGGAGAGTGCCGTATTGTGTATTGTTTTCCCAAAGAAAAATCTAAATTTAAGACTGAGAGGTTTCTGCTGAATGTGTATTTATTTAAGTGTTTTATGATTCATTTCGTTACGTCTACGTATCATAAACAAACCCATTGTAATCAGAGAAGTTTCTGCTCTGATTGGCTGGTTGTTGCTATGTTAATGGTAGAGACAAAGCTAAGTGGTTAGTGAGTCTTAGTTTTCGGCGAAAGTGGGTGAATATAAAACATTTTCACTGTGAAAAATATGTTTGGAGTGCAAAATACCATCAGTTTTACATGAGTACATTTTTTACTGTTATTCCAATAAACTACATCATGAATCACATATGGTGCTGAAAGGCTTTTAACTTGAAAAAACTCTGATATCAACTCGGCAGCTACTGACTTAATGGCTACTGACCTATAGTCACAGTTTGTGTGTCTTAGCTGAGACCAAAGCGAGGCGCTGAAGTGTGAAATGATGTGTTGTGGTAGTGGGAGGTGGGAGGAGTCACTGAGCTGATTGACAGGTTGGTGAGACCAGCAGGAGTGTGTGTGTGTGTGTGTGTGTGTGTGTGTGTGTGTGTGTGTAAGTGAGGCCTGCAATGTTTAAAGCACTGAATAAATATGTGTGTTATGGTTCGCTGCTCTGGCTGCACATTAAACACTCTCTCTCACTGTCTCTCTCTCTCTGTCTCTCGCTCACTCTCTCTCTCTCTCAAACACACACACAAAATCTTCTTGACATTTTTAGTGAGGTGTATAAGTCTGAGATGTTCTTTAAAAAATAAACAAAACATTTCTAAATTTTGAAAAAAAGTAAAATAAAGAAAAGTTACATTGTCCAAAACTTTATAGACACCCTTAATGTGTAGTGAGTTAATGTACTTTCAGATATCCACAGTTGAATCTAATGTTAAGTTGTAAATAGACAGTTTGTATAATTTTCACAAAAAGCATGAAATAATCCTAAGTTACGTGCCAGCATGAGACTCCCCGAGGCAGTCTGGTTCCACTAGGGGCATCACAGTTCATAAGTTATGGAAATTCACTACAAAGTGTCTGAAATTAAATTATTTGAGGGCATGGGCGCACCAGAACACACCTTGTGTGTGTGATATTTATGTGACGTACGATTGTACGTAATCTGAATCCACACAGCTGTGACGCTAGCAAACAGCTGTAAGTGATGATAACAGTTTGCACTTTTTCAGTGACAGATGTTATTAAATACCAAATATATACTGAACGATCACTGGATTAGGAATTATTGCCCACTTTATCAGCTCCACTGACCACACAGGAGCACTGTGTAGTTCTACAATTACAGACTGTTGTCCATTTCCGATGCTGCAGTGACACTGATGAAGTAGTGGTGTGTTAGTGTGTGCTGTGCTGGTGAGAGGGGATCAGACACAGCAGTGCTACTGAAGTCTTTAAACCCTGCAGTGTCACTGCTGGTCTGAGAATGGTCCACCAACCAAAAACATCCAGCATCCTGCAGACTGCATTCTGTGGGCAGCGTCCTGTGGACAGCTTCCTGTGGGCAGTGTTTTGTGTGTGCTCTCCTGTGGGCAGCATCCTGTGGGCGCCATTCTTTGGAAGGTTTCCTGTGTCCACCGATGAAGGACTAGAGGACAATCAACACAAACTCTGCAGCGACAGATGGGCTTCTGTATTTAACTTTACATCTACAAGGTGGACCAACAGAGTGGACAGTGTGTGGCACAGGGTTTACAAACTTCAACAGCACTGCTGTGACTGATCCATATGTACCAGCACAACACATGTCCACAACCACGTCAGTGTTACTGCAGCTCTAAGAATATTACTATATGCGTCTTGCTTTAATTCTAATATTAGTTTTTTCTTGATAAAATAAATTCTTACTCAGATACATTTTCTCAGTTGAATTAATAATTTATAAGAAGTGTCCACAAGTGTTTGGACATACAGTGTTTATTTTACTCAAGTCATTTTTTCTTAAAACCCAAATAGTGACACAACTAGAGTCTGGGTTCCCCACACGTTTGTTTAGACAGGAGAAGACTGAGGTTTCTGTAGAGAATCAGAAAATCAGCCGATCTGAGGTTTGTGGAGTTAAAGCGCTGAAATCTGAAGCAGAGTTTTAACTCTATGATAATCAGGACGGCGAGACGGCCGGAAAACCAACACCAACGACACACTCACAAGCTCTCAAAGTGAGTGGGCCTGTGGCCTGGCACTGCCTTTCTGAGGTACACCACTCATCTTAAACACACACACACATATACACACACCATGCACATGTATGTTTCTGTGAATTGTGGGGACATTACCGAGTTCCATGCTTTTCATGGAAACTTCCCCTACCTTTATCCATCACAGCTACTGCCCTAATCCCTTCCCTCATCTTAAACTGTACACTAGTCTTAAACAATGTCGTTATGATGTGAACAGATTTGGGTCCCTCCTACGTGATATATGTCACACACAGAATCTTGTATCTGTGATGTATTATGTAATTTAAACATCTTCTCTTTGAATCTTCATTATTATTTATTTTTTCTCTGAGGGAAAGTGCTTCTTACAAGTCCTTGTTTTTTTTTTTTACTTTCTCCGCACATTCTTTTACTTTCTACTATTGTAACAAATTCTTCATTCTTTCTTTTTTTTCTACACTGTGCAAACAAACATATAAATTATATTAGATTAAAAATTACATAGACCTCCATTCATTTTGTGGAGACTTAACATTAACTTTCCATATGAACTACTAGCTTTAACTCAGCTTTGTTTTTGTCCCAAACATGTCCATCCATCCATCCATTATCTGTAACCGCTTATCCAATTTAGGGTCGCGGGGGGTCCAGAGCCTACCTGGAATCATTGGGCGCAAGGCAGGAATACACCCTGGAGGGGGCGCCAGTCCTTCACAGGGCCCCAAACATGTCCTCACTGTAAAAAAGTAAATATTACATTGTGTGGACCAGCTTGTAGTCCCCACAATGATTCCCAGAATGTTACTGTATATACGTTTCAGCTCACTTAATGATACTTATCTGTCTCAGATGAAAGAAGCGTAGATATTTAACTACGTAGTTTGACAAAGTTGCTAAAGGAGCTCTTTAGAAACTGTAGACTTTCACTTTGTCTTTAACTAACTATGAAATGCAAAGCTGTCCATCCTTGTCACTGAAAGTACATGGCCAGGCATCTGAGACCTCAAAGGAGTTCATTTTATATAAGAAGCTTTTTTGGAGAACAGATAACATGCTACACCAGCTTCGACCAGCAGAGGGAGACTGATTTTTTTCCCACTGTACGCTTTGAGGACGAAGTGGAAAAAAAATGGGAGAGCTAAGTGTCTAACAATCAGCATGCCTCCCAGCTTTGAAAGCAAGGGGGCAGTGCAATGCATTGTGTTTCACAAGGCATCGATTCAACTTCTAACTGAATTTGGGATAATATGCTAATTTTGGGAGGGACATATTTTAGGGGGCTAAACTTGTGCTTCTCATGTTGGAAATATATCTTAATTATAAATATTATTATATTTTTTCAAGCTACACACTGGCAAAACAGAAAAGAAGTGGAACTTGGAACTTGGCATTTCACTCAAAATCTTTATTTTTACTTAACTTTTAAGTCATACCATATATTATTTTGGTTATTTTGCAGTTCCCTTTACACACTATAACAAAATACTCCAAAAAATTGAAATCCACGTCTTTCCTTATACCCATATGTACTCTAACATGCAGGGACCAGATGAAAAAAAAACAGACCCTAGAGAAAATAAAAGGCCTGATCCACCAGTGAAAATATGTGGACTGTGTGTGTGTGTGTGTGGATGGCTGGAGTGGTTTCCTGCTGGGAGTGTGTCTCTCTCTCAGTCGCGCTGTCTCATTAGGAATCATTTTCACTTCAAAGTGGCATTTATTTTCAGGCAGATCACAGATCACTAAAGGCAATTAGGAACGCTGCCCTCCCTCTCCCCCTCCTGCTCCCTGCCCCCTCCCAAACTGCCTCAATTACCCCTCCCTTTTGCCCTGCAGGCCTCTAGGGCGCATCCTCATTCAGGCCATTATGAACTCGGGCCAGAGTTCTGTGTGTGTGTATTTGTGTGTGTGTTGGATCGTAAATGGCTCAGTTAAACTGTGTGTAATTAACTGCCAGTCACATTTGAGAGGCCTGTGTGTGTGTGTGTGTGTGTGTGTGTGTGTGTGTGTGTGTGTGTGTGTGTGCGCACTTGCTTATTTTGATCTTTTGTGAGTTTTAAATGACTCTGCAACCTCAGGTTTGCTCTCTTCACAAACACACACTCAAACAACTATCAATCACCACACAACAATCACCGCAGTGAGGAACAGGGTTGTGTTAAAGGGTCTGTGTGTGAGAAACAGCTGAGAGTAACCCACTGAAATGACAAGAACACTGTTAGTGCTCACTGTTGGTCCTGTGAGTACAGTGTAAATTCTGTAGTGACATTACAGTCCCTGCCTTAAAATAATGTTTCTGAGGGACAATTTCAGCTGAGTTCAATTACAATTAATTTATAGAGCGCTTTTTACAACTGGCAATTTCACAAAAACAATTTACAGGTATCAAAACCCTTGAACCAAGTGAGTGTTGCTGAGATGAAAAAGGAAAGAAAAAATGAAAGGGAAAAGGAAAAAGAAAGTGAAATCAAGAAATAACAAATGAAGCAAACACAGAATAAATGAAAGTAGAAATATTAATTGAAAGATGCAGTGGTTTCGTCCACCTGCCCGATGCATGTGCTACTGTAGTAGCTTATAGCAGCAGAGAGACTTTATTTTCAAGAGTGCCCTCCACTTTGGGAGCAACACGATTAGGCAATGGATATTCCAAACATTCATAAAGCATTTTTTATTAATGGGATCAACTGACTTTATTATGTATTGCTGCATCATGTTCTCTCTTTTCTCACTTTCTGTCCCTCCACCTCATACATTTCAGTTTTCCTCTCTCTATCCTCTCTCGTCTGTCTCTCTCCTATCTCTTCAACTATTTTTTTTCTTTTTTACTCTTTTCCCATCAATGGTCTCATCAATTTCTCTCTCTCTCTCTCTCTCTCTCTCTCTCTCTCTCTCTCTCTCACACACACACACACACACACACACACACAGAAGAGCTGCAGTTAACATGCAGTTTAAGTGGAGTCAGAGCAGATCAGATGTCGAAGATAAACCATCAATACACTCATTCAGTTCACACACACACACACACACACAACGCCCTGAGCACTTAATATGTAAGCAGTCAGAAGTAATTGCACATGAGATTGAGTTTTGTTTTGTGTGTGTGTGTGTGTGTGATGTCTTGGAGTGTGTTTTCAGAATGTTTTGGAAGTGTGTGTGAAGTGTTGTTAAAGGTTTGCCGTCTCATCGTCTTAAGAGCGGTTGAGTGGTTGAAAAAAAAAAAAAAAAAACAGCATCATTACAGAGAAACCTTCACAGTTCACTAGCAGCCATCAGAGACTCAACATTTACACAGCCACCCACCGAGCTCACTCACACACATACACACACACACACACACACACACACACACATACACTCAGCACATCATTAAAGTAACACAAAACCTGACAGGACCTCGTTCTCCTGAAGGTGTAAAGATCAAGGGCCCCTTTAACATAAAATGTCCAAATACTACAGCAGTGTTTTTAACTAATGGCACCAGCTGAGCTCTTAAAGGCACAGTTTCACTAAAATATAATGATACCATTGTCCCCTACACCAAAGATAATCCCACAGTCAAGACCAGCTCAGCAAAAGAAGCCTTCTTTAGTTTTCCTATGTGCCAGAATGTTCCTAGACACCTTGAAAAATGCTGAAGATTGAATGAGATGTTCTTGAGAAACTTCTAACAGATCTAAAGTCACCAGCCCAATGCCAAATGTGGGAGAGATGAGCAAAAAGCCTCCCAGCACTGGGCTGTGTAGCAGCATCACTGTGTTATCTGGAGTGAAGGAGCGCCATTCAAAGACATTGGTCACACCTGTCACTCACAGACACCCCACAATCCCCAGTATATACACTCTTAAAAATGATCATACATTTTTTTAGAAAACAGTTCCTCTATTATATCAAGCTTGGTGTCGTAACAATAGAGGAACCATTTTTAGTGCCGTATGGAATACTCCTGTAAAAGGTGCTCTATAAAACACATAGCAAATAGCACATTTTCCATCAATCTGAAGAACCACTTTATGAAGTGTAGTATTAAAAATCTGAATTGTCATTTTATTAACAGAAAATTATCTAAAAATGAAGTAGTGTGAAAATGGAGATTGTAGAATTTATTGGTTGCTATGAGCTCCATCAGGAAAAAGCACAGCAAAAGCATGTGATGGGTTTGTTCTGTTCTTGCAGATAATATTGTGTTTTACTGTAAAATATATGTTTATGTATATATTTTAAATACTACTATTGATATGATGATCCATGCCTGTTTTTGTGTATTAAAGTGTTCTGCACTATTGCTACCGTTTGTAATTTATACAGATGTTAACTTCATTTCATTACCTTACATAATGTACGTAAACAGAGGAATGACAATAAAGTTGAATGTATAAAAGCTATGTATCTATCACTCACACACACACACACACACACACACACACACACACACACACACACACACACACACACACTTAGTGATTAGTCTCATGCCTGATGAAGAGGTCACTCGACCTAGGCAGGATCTGACACTCCACAGAGCCAGATTAGCTAATCTCAGAGGGGTCAGGGGTCGAGTGTGGATCAAAGCTGGTGTTAAACAGGCTCTGAGACAAACTCACCACTGTCTCTTTTATGACATTTATAGCCCCAATGACTGAAAAGAGACAGCACTGGAAACTCAGAACTGAATGGAAAACATGCCAGGGTTACAGTATCAAAATGATATAAAATCATATTTAAAAGTACAGTACATTGGTTCTCATTCTATTTTATATACAACATCAGCAGTTTAGTTTTATGGAGCTAAATCTCGGACATAAACATATTATCCTTGAATCTAAATATTCAAATTAGATTTAGCTAAATAGTTTTTTATGTATATTATATTTATTTGGCATTTCATAAACCTGAAATATTTAATTGTGTATTTAATTAATTTGAAGACTTAAAAATTTAGATCTGAAAAATTCTGAAATTAACATTAGCATTATTCTAAAACTAATAAGGATGTCATGGGCCGGCTCGATGTAACACACACACACACACACACAGTCCTGGTGGTCTGACATTTCCAAACTAAAAGACTTCATAATGAATGCGAATGAAACCTCTGATTACACAAAAACACGTGGTAACCACACACACACACACACACACACACACACACACGTGTACCAACACAGACAATTAAATACACATGATACATGCACATTGGAGGAGGTGTGTGGCTGATTGCAGAGTGTGTAACCACACATTATATCAAGGAGCGTAAACAGAGTGAGACACTGAAGTACCTTACAGAAAATACACGAGTACTCACAAACACTGCATCCAAACTTAAATATTCACCCACTGTGGACGGACATTCAACTGTGCCCAACTAACTCATTAATCTCAATAGAAATCATTTAAAAATGGCACTTTTACACTGTATGATCCCAACTCAACTGTCTCCACTGGACTCTACTCTTTATTCGGTCCCTGGTTGGTTTTCCACTCCCACAGTGGGATTTGGAAAACATAATAATGGCGGCAGTAATGTTAAGCATTTTTTTACTCGTGGTGTATTGGCGTGTTGTTGTTGTTTGGGACTGAACACAGCTCTGTCATCAGTTCAGAAAGATCAGTAAAGTTTGTTCCTTCCTTGTTGCAGTGTCCAGCTCTCTCTGGATTCTTTGGTCGGCCAACGATCCAAGGAGCGTTTTTAAACTCTTCAAAAGACCATAGTGTAATTTTACAAGCTGCTGTTGTGAGTCGAACAAAAACAAATGTGATCCCTGCTGTAGCTGGAGATTATACAGATGACATGTTTGTGCTGGGTGTCTACTTTGTGTGGTGTAGAGTGATGACTCTCTCTGGCCAATCAGCGCTCTGCAAGGTTTACATGCCATGGTTTAGTCCCTACTCGGCTCGCTCAGAACCACAACTAAAAGAGAACCCGGTTCCAGAACCAGGACAAAATGGAAGAAATTACATGATGGAGGAGAAGAAAAGCAGAGTGGAGACAAGCAGAGTAGGGCCCATGCAGTGGAAAAGCGCCAGATATGAGATGCCTTAAGTCGCAATGCCTAACGACAGTCATTGCCAGAGGGGTATTAAACAATCTAGAAGTGGGCTGAAAACTGTGGAAATGTATTCTTTAGAGCATCCACTACCTTTGGGATGTGTTGGGGTCATCTGATCCACAACTATTCCGCCAACATTAGCACCTGACTTTTATTAATTTATATTCTCATGGCTGCATGCAATCAAATATAGCAATGTCCTAACATCTAATTGTTAAACTGTTCACAGCATGGATCCTTAAGGCCTTAATACCATATAAAGCTATGTGTAATGTCTGTGTTCACAAAGGGACACATTAAAATAGCTGAATTCTCTATTCCAGAGTTGCTGCTAGAGATGTATGAGCAGGGTGGCTAAGGGGGGCATAAATAGATAAACACTGTAACACTGAACTGTTCAGTAAATGGTTTCTCAGGAGCCAAACCACCTGTTAACCATCTGCTTTGGGGAGCTCACCTGGTCTCGTACGTTCCGCTGCACCAGGAAAGAAGAGGTGTCCTCTCTCTCTTCCTCTGGGACAGTGGCTGCTACGCTGTTGAGCTACAGTGAACTTTGTTGAAACACTGTTATTCTGAAATATGATGCTGCACTGAATGAAATTCCTGTCATTTCAGCTTGTCCTGTATGTAGGTGATTGGAAAAATAATGGGATGATGAGCTAGCTTTCATTAATACGGCATATATTTTGCTTGAGCAATTCATGCTCAACTGTTTTCTGAAGGAGAAATAGGTCAGAATTTGGCTCTCGCCATCTCTCTCTGCCTTTCTGTCTCTGTCTTTCTGTCTCTGTCTTTCTGTCTCTCTCTCTCTCTCTCTCTCTCTCTCTCTCTCTCTCTCTCTCTCTCGTATCAGAGACAGTGTGGTATCACTGATTTGTATAAAATTTAGAAATCAAATTAAATTTATTTCTCAGGTTGTTAGAGACCATGGATAGACAACACCA
>NC_089812.1:16364237-16373002 GCF_029633855.1 Hoplias malabaricus
TTTGCTATTTTTTTATATATATTCTTAAATACAAACAGCCGTTTGCAACGTGATACAATTACAAATAGTAGAAATAGAGCAAAGAACATTAACCTTAAAAAAAATTTAACTACCTCTCCTCTAATGTTACTTTTCTGGAGATGCAAGCTTTTATTAAAACCTCATGCCCAGAAAAATTGGGACACTGTCAAATGCACCAACCCCATTTCCAAACAAGGTCAGATGCTGGGCAAAATGTAAATTAAAAGAAAACTTTGTAATTTATTTGTTTGAATGTGGAAACTGAAAAAGCTTATTGCTTTTGAAGGTATTTGCCAGTTTGAAATCTGATGGCAGAAACCCATTCCAGGGGTCGTGTTTATGGCTGTGTTCCACAGCTCTTCTATAACAACATTAATATTTAACCTCGCCTTACTAAAATCAACAAGTCCTTCCCTGAAAAAGATGTCTAGATGGCAGCATGCTGTTCCAAACCCTGTAGGCTATATCTCTTTTGGCATTAACAGTGTCTTAACAGATGTGTGTTATATTCACACTGTGTGTTTATAACAAGCCGATGGTCCTTCTCCTGTTTAGCCTGGAGCACGAAGAGTAAATGATTTCCAAAAAATAACAAAAAACAGTTTGTATTTGATGGACCACAGGATATATGATTGCACTTTATTGATCCTGAAAAAAAACATAAAGTGATTGTAGGGATCACTATTTGTCCATCAGACTTGCTTAAGTACGTGTGTGTGTGTGTGTGTGTGTGTGTGTGTGTGTGTATGTCTGTAGTAGTAGATTCGAGCCACATCAACACATCACTGCCAGACCCACCACACTCTTTAGCTCAAATTACCACTTGCACACATACACACACACACACACACAGTGTGACAGTAGTGATTTTCAAAAATCCCATTCATTTCTCTCAGTCAGAAATAGTGCTTAGACACAAAATTCCCAGAATGTTTCCAACTCCAGTGACGACAACCTCAGTGTCATGTTAAATTCAGGTCTTTTTCAAAGGCTTGTGTTTAGACAGAAATTAAATCAGCTTTTTTTCAAGACAAATGCAAACAGTAAACCTGGTGTCTATGTACTTAGTTTCATGTTTTAAAAAATATTTTTATTCATATTTCAATTTAGCAAACAGCTGCGCTGAAATGGATCAAGAGGAAAAGAAGATAAATGAATGAATGAATTTAGCGAAGTTAGAAGAATTTTGCCGCAAAACGTACTGAACACTATCAAAGTTGAGTTTGTTCCAGTAGAGGAGGGTGTCATATATGATGCAAAATGTCCACAATTTTACAAACTAGATATATAGATAGATTGTTGTGGTTTTTGTTTTGTTATTAGCATTATTATTACTGTCAGGATGAATTCTAACCACCCATTCTAATGGATAAGAAATTGCACACGGCACTTTAAATTAAGCCTATATTTATATTCTGTGTTAATGCTTTGAACAATCTGCCATTTTTGCACATGTATAGACTTTTATATTTTAACTGCTGCCTGAGAGAGGACGCTAAAACTGTATTTCACTGTTTTAACACTGTTCTGAACATTGTTTTCTCAGCGACAATAAAAAGCTATTTTATTCTATTCTATGAAGATCATAAAGAGTAAGTAGGATGATGATGATGATAAAGGTATAATATTTATTATTATTATAGAAAGCAGAAACATATTTTCAGGATTTTACAGTTAAAAGTGAGCTCTACTGTTATTAATGACTGATTGATGATGAATGATTATGATTAGTATAATAATAAAATAACAAATAAATAATAATAATAGTAATAATAAAAACAAAATTTCAATAATACAATTTTTGGAAACAATGAAACTACATTAGATGTGATGTACTGGGATGTATTACACATTGCAGTTTTATTGACACAGCTCCAGAACATGATGCAGTGAACAGAGTTTATTATTACACTGATGATCTCTTAAAATTAATGTTTTTAATTAATTATTTAAAATGAAAATTGAAACAAACTAAGTAAAATCACAGTTTATTACAAACAAAAATGTCAACAATAACAACACAGTAGTTAAAAAAAACTGTGAGAAAAATATGAGGTATCATTTGTGCAATTTGTTCCCATGGAGATTTTCAAGTAAAAAAAAAACAGAAGAGAAAACAAATAAACAACTCACAAAATAAACAAACATATATATACACTGACAGAATACATAAAAGGTGTAGAATGAAAATGTCAAACGTAGTTTTCTACTATTATTGTTTAATGTACTCACCTATATTTTTTCTTTAATATGTAATTATGAAAAACCTCATGCTTGTATTGTTTTTTTCCATGCTTCAGTCAGTTTATGGTGAGTTGTGACACAGGGCAAAGCACAAACATAGTTTACAATAAAAAAGGACAGATTTGTGTATATTCACACACACAGACACACACACACACACACACACACACACACACACACAGATTATTAAACAATCTGACATGGAATAGAAAATTATATAGATATAAACAACAACTTCTAGAAAGCTGGAGAGAAACAGACATGAACCAGCTTTCTCTGTCTCAAATTGTCCAGCTCATATTGGTGTGTGTGTCTCACTAAGCTGCTGGTTCCTGCAGTGTGTGCTATGCTCAGTGTGTGTTGTGAGGTAGATGAGGTTATAACAACACAGCAGCAGGAGCCACGGGACTTAACAGACAAGCCATTAGAACTGAGGTCAAGACCACTAAATTAAACTCTGTAATACTCTCACAGACACACACACACACACACATACACACACACACACACAAGTTCATATCCATACAGGATCAGGATGTGGGTTCACTTCACTCATCTCACAACTTCATAGCACCATTGTTTACTTGTTTTTAGGGTTGATTTTTTTTATTATTACTTTTTTTTTTTACATTTGAAATCCTCAGCTGTCCTTATTATAAATGGAATAATAAAAATGGTCCACAATGACTCGTTATTATTATTATTATTATTATTATTATTATTATTATTATTATTATACATATTATTTCAAATTTAAGGTGTTATACATTGTAGATTAATACTGAAGACTATAGAGGAACATATGGAATTATCTAATAAACACAACATCATTATCTTTTCCATTTAATCCATTTCAGAGTGGCGGTGGCAGCGGAGTGGACAAAGATCCCCCAGGAGGAGCTGGTGAAAGTTGTGGAGGACAAAGATGCCTGGGCTTCTTTGTTCACCCTGTGCCACCATGAAACTGAAGTGGATTAGATGGAATAAATGATGGTGGTGATGATATTTAGTCGGTAGATGTTCCGTGTTCCTTCATAATGTTGATGTCTTCCGTATAGAAAATAATAAAAATAAAGAAAAGCCATTGTGTCCAAACTTCTGCAAAAATTAAAGGGGTTAGAAAAATAGTTCTCAATGTGAATGCATAATGCAAAGCAATTATATTTTAAGTGATTTTGTCCATTTTCTAATATAAGAAATCTTATAACAGTTTCTAACTACCGGAAATTATGGAATCAATACCTCCACATTTGAGGATTTTGCAATGGTCTGCAGAAATGTAGAGCAACAGCTGAGTCTTGCCTTGAAAGAACCACCTTCATGAACATGGTCTCTCCTCTGTCGGGTACATAATTACACACAAGCTCAGTAATCACCACTGAATCATTCGTTCATTCATTCATTCATTCATTCATTCATTGTCTGTAACCGCTTATCCAGTTCAGGGTCTTGGTGGTTCAGGAGCCTACCCGGAATCACTGGGTGCAAGGTGGGAAAACACCCTGGAGGGGGTTCCAGTCCTTCACAGAGCGACACACACTCACACATTCACTCACACCTATGGATACTTGAGTTGCCAATCCACCTACCTATCCTCTGTTTTTGGACTGTGGGAGGAACAATAACTATAACTTATGAACATAAATTTTATAGAACACAAATGATGAAATATTAATACTAAAAAAAACGCACAAGCAATTACAAAAAAACAAAGGGAAATAACAAGCAATAATCTCTATTTTAAATAATAATTCATAAATAAATAATAAATAAATAGTAATATTGAGTAAGCCCTGTGTTCATGTGTATGTGTGTGTGTGTGTAGGCGGTGAAGTAAGAGTAGCAAGAGAGTTTGTGTGTAGGAGTCTGAGTGTCTGTGTTGATCTCTTCTCTAAATGAGAAGCAGACACACACACACACATAGTGTTTATCCAGCATTAAGACAAGGCATAGAGCAACATAAAGGTAAATACATGCTGTGGCTTTAGACCTGAAAGCTTTGAGAGTCTCAGGAAACTCAGCCCTGATTTGTACTGGGAAAAAACTCACTGGATGAACCTCAACCAGGACCCACTCCCTGACTCCACCCAAATTCTGTGAAAAATCCCATACACACACACACACCAACCTCAAACAGAACCTCAACCCCAAATCTACACCACGTCAATCCAAACCTTCATTGAACTTCAAACTGGACCCAAAACCCAACATCCAACATCCAACCAGACCTCAAACAGAACCTGAACACAAATCTTCTCTCAAATACTAAACAGAACCCCAAACTTACTCTCTTAGCACATTTTCACCAGCATGAAGCCAGTTTGTGAACCCATTTTGGAACAGTACTGTACATAATACCAACATAAATTGGTTCCTGAACCAGAAAATTTTGTTCCCAGCTGAAACCAAAGAACAGTGGGTTCCATTACAGGAACCGTGACAGTGCCTGAGGCGATTCAAGATAAAGAAGCTCCAGAAAAAGCTCAGAGTCTCAAATAAAAATGTATAACATGGTGGCGCTTGACAGGTCATTTACAGAGTGTTAAAGAAATGAATAAAAGGAAATAAAATAGGAAACTGTTCTGTGTATGTTTCTGGGGCTGAGTTCAGGGACACTAGAGCAGCATTAGTTACTTTTCTCTGCTGTCCGCTGTGAACCCTAACCAAGGTTTCAAGAATCCTGAACATAACCCGTTCAAGAACCAAAGTTTAGTTCAGAACTCCAACCCAAATCAGCACCAACAGAACGAAATAAACACAATATCCACTCAATAATCAAAGGAGCGTTTGAACCTCTTCAAAAGACCACGGTGTAATTTTACGAGCTGCCATTGTGAGTCGGATAAAAACAAATGTGATCTCTGCTGTAGCTGGAGATTTTACAGATGGAGTTTGTGCTGGACGTCTGCATTGCGTGCAAGGTTTACATGTCACGGATTAGCTCCAGGGTCCTGGGGTTGTGGGTTTGAGTCCCATCACAGGCCACTGTGCAAGAGGACTTCAGTTTTAGACATCAGGGTTTAGTCCCTACTCCGCTTGATCTGAACCACAAGAACCCAGTTCCAGGACCAGGACCAAATTAGAAGCTGCTGGGGGTCTGAGCAGTGTGTGTTTGGTCGGCTGTCCATGCTGCTGATGTGTTGTTTGTGTATACTGAGTGTGTGTTTGGGTTAGTGTGCTTGTTTGATGCCTGCAGTGTGTAACAGAGTGCGGAGTGTGTGTAGTGCTGGAGTGTTTTTAAGGCAGTTTAGTCAAAGCTGATTGAGTTAATAAGTCTGTTTACAGTAGATTATCCTCCTAGAGTCCACAGCCATGATGAAAGCTCTGAGTTAACTCACAGGACACTTTGCTGATGGTTCCCATTTACATGTATCCCCCCCACCACCACACACTTACACACACACACACACACACACACACACACACACACACACACACAACCACCATTATACACAGACACACATCCCAGGACAGATGTAGATCATATGAAGTGGTGGTGTGTTTGGCGCCAGGGGGTGGACAGAAGTGCCCTGTAGAAACTAGATCCACTTTATCAAAGCGCCATACGCCATGTCCAATACAAGTCTCAGAGGCTCAGAGAGAGAGAGAGACAGAGAGAGAGAGAGAGAGAGAGAGAGAGAGAGAGAGAGAGAGAGGGAGAGAGAGCGAGAGAGAGAGAGACAGAGAGAGAGAGAGAGAGAGAGCGAGAGAGAGAGAGAGAGAGAGAGAGAGAGAGATGATTGTTGGTGATAGTCAAGAACAATATGGGTTTATTTTGCACTACTTCAGAGTTTCATTTCTTTGTTGTCCAAAGAAGAACACATAGCTCCATGTTTGTGGATGTTTAGTTTACTGCATCATTTGAAAACAGCAGCTGTCCTTCACACTGTGTAAGAATTTAATGATAATTGGACCAATAGAAAAGCTCCAAAACTACTCAGAATAAACCTGTGGACAGCGACGTTGTGATCCAGGATCAACCTCATGTTCGCTTTACAGTATATTTTGGAACATTGTATGGTCATTAGTATGATCTGGTACTGGTGTTGGATAATTCAATTTGGATCAGAATCACTACTTCAGATTATCCCACAGAGTATTGGATTATGTAATGCTTTGGAATCCATACTAGGGACTTTTTACTCTTAAAATGAGCATGTCCAAAACACTTCTCAAAGGTTTTCCAATGATTTTTAAAATAAGAAAACACACACACACACTCACACACATCAAACATATCACCCATGTGTCCATTTTTAGCCTTTGCTTTTACTTTTCTTCCCACTCATCTTCTCATACTGCATTTGGGAGTCAACCCATATTCAACATCTATATGTAAACATGTACACATCTACACCTTTCATAATTTACACCAATGCCTGTACAATTAGTAAAATAAATGTACAGAAAATAATGCGTAAATTAATGTATGTTTGTATTATTGTACTTGTATTTGTTGTATATTTATGACTGGGAGATACTAGATTCCTAATCTTTTCATTCAAATTTTCACCCGTGATGATAATATGATAAAAATCCTGATTTGATTTTAACTGTGTCCTAAAGGAAACATCTACCATCATGGGGAGACTGCATTTCTCTCGTTTGCTTACGTTCAGATGCTCAGCATCTTTTAAGGTGGAACAATGTGTTTGAGTAAGTAGCAACTGTATCTTGCTGGTAGCCGAAGTGTAACTTTTCTGTAAGTTGTTTTTTACTGTTTTTATTACTATTTTATTGTTTTAAATTTCCACAGAAACACAATTGTAACTAAGCTGTTTAGATTTGTAGCACATTCACACTGTGTTTACTTCCATTCTGAGAGGGATTCTGAGAGAGAGAGAGAGAGAGAGATCTGAGCCATTTCAGACTAAGACACTTAATCTGTTTCCCATTTACTGAGCCAGTGCTGTGGATTTTGGTGATGTGACATCCTCTGAATTTTTTAAAGTGTTTTGGATTAAAATCATGAACATAGTTTTGAATCAAAATAGGACAGTCCTTTAACTTGTAAATTACAAGTTGTATTAACTGTGTTAGTAGAATATCATTGTGACATCACTGGTCCTTTGTGACATCACTAGTTCATTGTTACATCATGGGTTCATTGTGAAATCACTGGTTCATTTTGATTAGACTCAGTTAGAGAAGGTCCAAGTAAGCCATGGAAGGTTACAGAGTCATTTTAAGAGTTTAAGTAGTCAGGATTATTCTGCTTTTAATAATATTGCAATTCTGATTTTTGTTTGGGTTCTTGATAAACATTACAAGCTTGGAATTTAGTCAAATATTCTGTTGTTTACGTCTTTGTAGCAGATATTATTATTATTATTATGCCATCCAGGAAAAACACAGACAATTGTATTTCTTATAATAGGGAACACACTCTCTCTCTCTCTCTCTCTCTCTCTCTCTCTCTCTCACACACACACACACACACACAAACACACACACACACATCACTTGCCAATTTCCCATCATGGTCAGGAAATGGTTTTTCAGTACTTGCAGAACCCTGCTGCCATCAGAAATGCAGTCTCTCTCTCTTTCTCTCTCTCTCTCTCTCTCTCTCTCTCTCTCTCTCTCTCTCTCTCTCTCTCTCTCTCTCTCTCTCTCTCTTTCTCTAGCTTGTTTGTTTGTTTCCCCAAATGTTTTTATTTAAAAGATCAAAGCATGCAGAGACTTCAGAATGATTTGTAAACTTCAAACACTTCAGAGTCCCATTCTCCCCCTGACCACTCTGACTTAATTCAATAAGAAAGGGGCAGAGCGTGCAACTGCACAATGACTCTCCCCAAAACACTGTGTCTACCCACTGCCCGAGTCCTGTCAGCACTGTTTAGTTTAAGAGTCGGCTTGAAAGAGTCATTTCAAGAAAGTCAGAGAAAGATCTTGATGATTAGAAACAATCACAAAAATTTGAGAAGATTAGTCAGTTAGAAAAGTTTAGAGAGAAAAAGTGTAGTATGACACACACACACACATCCATTATCTTGAGATAGAATAGCATGAGGTTTTTGAACACACTCTTCTAGTGTAAACAGAAACAGACCTGCATGGTTCACAGTGTGCAGTCAGCATTTTCAAAAAGCTCCATTTTGCTCTTAAACACAACAAAACTAACAAAGGTGTTTTCAAAATCTTATCCTTGAGAAGTTATCAAAAACCTCTGTTGTCAGTGACCTACAATGCCTTTTTTATGTGGATGAGAGGCAGAAACAGACAGAAAAAATATTCAAAATATCTGAATATGTGTGCCCTAAATCTAAATCTAAACCCCAAAATGACAAAAACGCCAGTACTTTATCCTGTGTAACACTCTCCTACATTTTAAAATGCTCTTTACAGCCAATTGGAAGTTTACAGCTGCGCCTCAGTCTCCATGGCAACAACTTGTTTGTTTTTAAATAGTAATTCCACCATTTTTAAAAGAATGTTCAAAAACTAAAAGACAAAAAAAAATCAGGTACCAATATACTCCCCCCAACCCCGCTCTTTGC
>NC_089812.1:19695630-19863130 GCF_029633855.1 Hoplias malabaricus
TCAGCTCTGCCATGTCTCCCTCTCTAAACGCCATTTTCTTCCTATTGAGAAGGGCCTTGACATTGCTGGTTATCCAAGACTTGTTGTTGGGAAAGCAGCGTACAGTTCTCGTGGGAACAACAATGTCCATACAGAAGTTCCGGTAGTCAGTAGTGCAATGTGTGACCTCCTCTAAGTCCTCCCCACTCTGCAACACACTCCAGTCTGTGGATCCGAAGCAGTCTCTCAGAGCCTCACCTGCTTCAGGTGTCCATTTCCTGAAGGTGCATGTGGTGGCTGGTAGCCTCTGTACTTTGGGCTTGTACACTGGCTGTAGATGAATGAGGTTGTGGTCTGACTTCCCCAGCGGGGGGAGGGGCGTGGCACTGTATGCATCCCTCAAATTTGCGTATATGAGGTCTAATGTTCTGTTTTTTCTAGTAGGGCAGTTGACAAACTGGTAGAAATTCGTGAGAGTGGAGTCCAATGTTATGTGATTGAAGTCGCCCGAGAACATAAACACACACCACAATGGCGTGCGAATTCTCTCGGCATGTAGTATGGACGGAGACTGACCGCCAATAACTCCACATCCTTACAGCATACAGTCTCCTTCACTGTAACATGTCCGGGATTGCACCATCTTTTGTTAATGTACATCACCAGTCCACCTCCCTTCTTCTTGCCAGAAAGTTTACAGTCTCTATCCATGTGAGCTACACTGAAGCCGGGCAGCTCAATGTTAGCAGTGGGGATTTGGCTAGTTAGCCATGTCTCCGTAAAGCATAGCAGGCTACACTCTCTATATAACTTCTGGTTTCTTACCAAGGCAGCCAGTTCGTCAGACTTGTTAGCCAGAGAAATCACGTTTCCCATCACCATCGAAGGAACTGCGGGCTTGTATCTCCACTTCTTCTCCCGCCGCCTTGTCTTCACTTTAATCCCCGCACGGCACCCTCTAAAGCACCATAGCTCCTCCAGGATGTTGACGTTAACTCTGCCGGCGTACACTCCTCAAGGTGTGTAACCAAAAAGTTACAGATAAAAAAGTAAACAAAGACTTAGAAAAAATACAAAGAGATGGAGCTACCTCGAGATGCTGCCACTGTCGTCGGATCCCAACTAAGAAGGTATCCTTATCTTCTAATGGTGTCGTATATCACACCGTACCAGACATTTAATACTTTTTGCCATAAAAATTTGTTTAAAATAATTCTCATGTCTTTATATCATTTGTTTATTACATTCACATGTTTTCTATATTATTTGTTTATTGCAGTCACATGTCTGTACATCTTTGCCTCTGGGGAAATATCCCATGCCTGATCTATGAATAAGTGAATTCTCCATCATTCCCCCCTTTCACACTAGTCGTGAACCACTGCATCTTCTTATAAGTGCAAATAAAGGTGCATATATGCGTTTATATAGTTGTTAGTATATACTGTGTATAATAGCTGGATATATGTGTCTGAATAATGCAGAGTATTGAACTACAAATAAACTAAATAAAACATACCATAATATATCATCATTCCTCCCCAGACAGGTCATACTATTGTATAATAGAATATTAGGCAGGTACCTTTAATAAGATACATCCAAGCACGGGCGGCTATAACAACTTTTTAAAAATGTCGACTATCCTTGGACACACTGTCCTGGGTGACTTTAAGAGTCAGTCAACACTGGAGTCTGACACAGCTCATATTCTTAGACCATGCTCATCAGTCAAGCACAAACCCTCCTTTGGGTAATAGGTCCATAATACTGAATCATCAGGCCCTCTTTTCACCCATCATATGGGCATTTCACGACTGCTCAGGCCTTATAGCCCTGTATTCACACCCTTTAACAGTCTTTGGTGCTAATCAGTCAATAACCAATAGGTCAAATTACATCCTAATATTGACTACCATACAATACAGAGTCTATCTGGGAGCAATGTATATGTAAATATTTAGCAAGCTTAACTATCCCTGTTCCTAATAAACAAGAATGGCATGTGCAACTGCATTTTCTCATGAGTAAATACAAATGAATATATGGATAATTGATTACAGCAAATAATAACAAAAAGAATAACATATGAGTAAATACATGGATAATATAAAACAAACAAACGAAGCTGTTTGCTCCTGAAGATGTTTTCTTCTACCTATTGTGATTTTACATCACGTAGATAGGCACGTTGCTGACTATAGGGAGAGGTTTCTAGCACTTCACCTCAGTCAGATGACTTGACGATCCGAGTAGGTGTAAGGTCGGACATGACATGTCACACGAATAGTTCGAGAAGATCCACTGGATTGTACAGGTTGAAGTACGGGATACTGTCCTGTGAGTCCAGACATAATTTTACCCACCATGCTGCGAATAAAAGGCATAACACAACTTCCCAATAAAAACAAAATAAGAAGAAACAAAAGCAAAAACATACCCATTCTAATCAACCCCGTTTCCATTGGCCTGAAAATAGCCAAGACAAACATCCCTCTCCAGGGACTCCTCCCTTTGTGTTGGCCACATGTTCATCTCTCAATTCCTTTAATTGTGTCATAAATTTAGTGAAATTACCATCTTCAGCAGTGTTCATAGGAATGTAAGTACAACACTCTTCTCCAAACAGAACACAAACACCATCATCTGGAGCTCGCATAGAATCAATAGCAAACCTATTTTGTACCACCATTTTAGAAGTTGCATCTATCTGCTGGCCTAAAGAAGCCAAAGCACCAATAGTGATATTCATAAACCTTTGCTGGTTGTACCAAATATAATTAATCCAATGGGCATTTTTATGAGTCTGATGCCACGGAAAAAAAGGCTACCCAATTGTCAATACTAGAGTGAGACATTACCATGTGTTCAGCTGGTACGTCAATTGGCACTCCAGAATACGTTAAAGTAGGTTTTGAAAATTTAGTGTCTTTACCTGCAAGCCAAGATGATACATCTCGCTTGTTCCGAGCTGTTGGTATGTGTACAGGTAATAGTGCAACCTGACCTGATAAAGTAACTGGAGCACAACATCCTTTCCAGGTGGGAGCTAAAGATTGAGCTATTTGTTTACCATTATCACAAACCCAAAATATATCAGCCACTGGTACTGTACCCTCACCCAAGTCTATGTTCAATAACTTTATATTACTGTCCAGATCCCAACCTGTACTATTTAACTTTCTTCTGCATCTGTGAATTATTCCTCTCTCATTTGGGACAGAATGTCGACAGAAACAATATGGGTATGGCCATCCATCATCCTGCACGTGGAGGATGAGTGAATGGTCTGTACAATATTGAACAACTGTGAGCCTGTTCAGGATTGTAGTTAACATTCATGCACCACAACAAGCAGATTAATGGGCATACTGTAGACTTATTTACACATTCAGCTAAACCTCCCAATGGAACAATTGTTGGGACCCCTTTTTTAGAGTAACATGCTATGCAATCATTGTCAACATTCGTATGGGCTGTGAATTGCAAATATTTATACAACATGTTCTGAGTAGCGTACATTGTAACTAACTCACCTTTATCCTTTTGGCCATTGTTAGTCTCTGAATCAATAGTTCCCATTAGCATGTACCATTCTCGGGCTTCCCATTTGTGTATGACTACTCTGTGTGAATGATTAAGGTGTATACTTTCATAGCACATCAGAAAGTCACAATGTGCGCTAACAGTGAAAATCCCACGGCTCAAACATTGTTCTTTTGAGTTCCAGTTGAGTGGAACTTACCCTTTATGTCTGTAATTGTATCATTAGCTCCTAAATTCTGATATTTCACAAAATAATCTTGCTCTATCTTGGACTGATTTAGGTGATGTACCATTATTATGCATTATTATTATTATGTATCTTATGAAACTGTTGTCTTGGTTTTGTTGAAGCTGGATTGACACAGTTTGGAATTTGAGTACAGTTAGATATACCTGGCTTATGTAAGCATGTCATTGACCTCGTGTACGTCTTATTACCTCTCACCAATGTCCATTCATTAAGCACATTGTATTCTCATCGTGAAAAACTTGATGTCCCAATGCATAACTGCTGACTATTTATTGGACAGTATCGTTCACAAACTAATCCTTCTGATGTGCTCCAGGTCTGCCTTACTGCAGAATATGCTACAGATAAGACTACTGCTCGCCTCTCATGTTCGAGTGAAATTAGAACTGGACCTGTGTCATTTATTCTGACCTGTGTGGATGTGTTTAGTGGTGTGAACACATGTGTATCATTCAAGTTACCTAGTGGGTCCTAACTTGTGTGAGAAATACATGTAGACAGAATGACTATCACAGACTATCACACAACATAAACAATACACAAGTGGTTCCCCTCAGTCCACAAAGTCCAGGATATCTAAATGTATGCCAACCAGGCATAATGTCAAATTATTCAGTCAGAGTTTATTAGTTGTCCTGTGTTTTTTTTTTTTATTACTGCAGCAGAGGCGGAACTTGGCTCACTCCTCTAACTGAACTAAAAATAAAAATAAAAATGAAAATAAGTCTGGATGACTGTTTGCCAGCCGTTGCCTAGACTCAACATCAATCAGTCAGAGTCGTCAGCTGATGGTGGTATAGCTCTAGTGACGCTCCTAGTTACCAGTCTTTGTAGTCTACTCGGACCTGGCTCAATGACGCCTGGTGTTGGCGTTGTCTGGTCCCTTGCTCCTGCGGCTGTGCTTTGTTGTTGCACAGTGGGTGTAGCTGATGGGAGTGGTCTTAACAGATCTGGAGCTCTGGAACAATGATTAAGGTGAATTCAGACTTTTTGTTCTTTACCTTTACAGCTGTTGGAGTAGCTAGAATCACTTCAAATGGTCCTTCCCGTCTGGGTTCAGTCCAGCCTCTCTTGAACATTTTGACGTAGACGTAGTCCCCGGGGAGCACTTCCTTCAGTCCTTCATCAGCAATAGTCGAGGTCCTCTCTCCGGTGGCTCCTTTCACCTTAGTGAAAATCTCTCTGTGGATTTTTGTCAGACATTTGACATATTATTGTAGTTCTTTCTGCAACTGTTCAAGGTTAGGGCCACGGGTGGGTCCCCTCAAGTATATTACTGGCATTGGTCGACCAGTTAACATTTCATGAGGCGTTAGGTGAGTGACTCTGTTGGTTGACATTCTCATGCTCATCAATGCTAAAGGCAGCGCATCTAACCAATTGATTTTCTGTTTACTATCTGCCATAATCTTTGCAATCTTATGAATTATTCCATTTTGCCTTTCTACTCTGCCTTGTGACTGAGGATGATAAACACACCCTAGTCTGTGTTTGATTCTCAGTGCCTGTGAGATTTTTTGAATCACTTTGTTCACAAAGTGTTGACCATTGTCTGAACTTTTATCAGGTATTCCAAATCTAGGTATGACTTCTCTAAGGAGAAATCTAGCTGCTGCATTTACTGTGTCCCTAGTTGTAGCCTGAGCCTCTGTCCACCGACTGAAAATGTCAACTATCACAATTATGTATCTATACTTCCCTACAGGCTTTCCCATGTCCCATCATCAAATGCCTAAATAGTCCATCTGGGACAGGAATATGACCTAAGGGTGCAGTCATATATTTTCTGTAGTTATATTCTACACACACAGCGCAGTTAGTCAAAACATGATCTACTGTTGGACCCAAATAAGGAGACCACCAATCTTGCTTTATCTGCTTTATCACTTCCTTTCTATGCACATGAGATTGTCCATGTGCCTGTTGTATAAGAATGTTCAGCAGTGTTAGTGGAGCTACAAACAGACCATTTGGTCCATACCAGATGTCATTAATATTTACAGCCCCCCTTTTCAACCAATTGTCTTTCTCATATAGGCTTGCTCATTCCTGTGCCTCCTTTAGGCTAGTCAGATCAGCCACTAAACCTGTATTTTCTTCATCAGCTGTATGAAACCTCCCCATAGTGAGAAATTGTGTCTTGGCTGTTGCTGCATCCTTAGCCTCTTGATCTGCAAAATTATTACCCTTGGTAACAATGGAATCATCAGTTCTGTGTCCTGCACATTTCACTATGGCTAGCTTATCTGGAAGTTGGATTGCAGCTAATAGTTCAGATATGGCTTGCCCATGTGCTATTTGTGAACCATCAGTTCGTACAAACCCTCTCTGTGCCCATGTTGCAGCATGCAGATGACACACTCCACCTGCATATGCACTGTCTTAATACACTGTAACTTTCTTGCCCTTAGCTAGCTGACATGCGGTAGTCAGTGCTTTAAGTTCAGCCAATTGTGCTGAACAGGGTTGTGGAACACTAACTTTAAACAGCGTCTCAAAATGATCACTTTGTTGATTGTACTTGACTAAAGCATAACCAGCTAGGTTGCCCTCGGGTCCCCTAAAACATGAGCCATCTACAAAAAGAATTAAGTCATTTTCCAGTAGTGGTTCTGTTTCCAAGTCTAGCCTAGGTTTCAAAAAAGTTCTAGTTAGCACTTCGCAGTCATGTGGTGTTCCCTCATCTGGAGTTGCTACTCTTTCTGCTGGGTTGACTCTTGAACATCGTCTTATGGTTAGCTCTGGTGCAGACAGAATTACATCATATCCAGTTCTCCTAGCATTTGTCAAAACAAAAGATCCTGATGTTAACAGAGTGTGTATAGCATGATTTGTAAATAACTCAACTCTGTGTCCCATTGTGATTGCTGTTGCTTTTTCATATGCAAATGCTGCTGCAGCTAACCCTTGGTAGCATGGTGGCATACCTTGTTCTATTTTGTCTAGCAGACTGCTGAAATAGGCAATTGGTTGGCTTTGCTTGTTGTTTTCCTGTGTCAATACTGCATTTACATATCCATTTTTAACTACAAACAATTGAAATGTCTTAGAGTAATCTGGATTGGCAAGTGCAGGTGCTGTACATAAGTCTGTTTTAATGTTCTCAAATGCTTGATCTGCTTCTTCATCCCAGACTATTTTTCCTTTCAGTTTCTGTTGTCCTGCACTGTGAATTAACCTTCTTAAAGGAGCAGTTTTTAAGGCAAAATCACAAATCCACTGTCTACTACATCCTGCCATACCCAAAAAGGTTAACATTTCAGATACTGTTATTGGTTTGGGTGCACTTTTAACTTATCTCAATGTGTGATGGCATTATTGCTCTTTCATTCCCTCTTAGTCGTCTCCCCAAATAATCTACCTCTTCTCTGCAGAATTGTAGTTTCTCTCGGTTCATTTTGTGTCTTTTCTCTGCCAAAATAGTTAAGACAGTAATCGTATCAGCTTCACATTGTGCCTTATTGGGAGACGCAATCAGTAGGTCATCTACATACATCAACAAGGTGCTTTCAATCTTTACATCATTTAAATCTGCTGCCAGTATTCTGTTAAATACTGATGGACTCTCACAATACCCTTGTGGCATTCTAGTGTATGTGTATTGTTTTCCTCCATAACTAAAAGCAAAGAGGTGTCTTGATTGTTCATGCAGAGGGATACTAAAAAATGCTGAACACAAATCAATCACTGAATAATATTTAGCATGGAATGCTTGACAGACACACTGTGATTTCAAATAATGGAAATATTTATTAACAAAAAGAATATTTACTTAACATAGCATAATCTCAAAATCTCACGGCATCAACGCAGGCGAAGCTGATTCGAATTTAAAGATAAGCTAGGTGCTAGGACTTGTGACTAATGTGTTGCTAACTGAGGTTTTACTTAATGTATAAATTTATCAAGGGACTTAATTAGGCAACAGCTTCTGGAATGTGAATGAAGTTTGCTTGCTTACTCTTTTTGCTGTTTTCACCGAGCCGTCGGGTCCCGCTGTTTTAACCTCCGTGCTCCGGGTTTTGCTTCTTGTCCTCCCCGCGTCGTTGAAGGTAGGCTCGCTGGAAAGGGGATTCCTTCCAGGTTGAGTCAGACACTCTTGGTCTTAGACGTGGTGACGTCAGTCGGGGGTTCCCCTTTGCGGAGGACTGCAGGCCTGGCTGGTCTTTCCCCTGAGTGGGATGGCGTCTCAGAGTCGTTAGCTCGTCACTCGAGTCTCCAGAAGTGGTGCCCTCAGAAGTTGGCTTATGACGCTAATGTATCCGCTATCAACTAATCTAAAGGGGTGATATCTTATTCTGGCCACAAATAAGTTTCACCTGCTTTGATCAATCGTGAGATTAAACTTAGGTTGGGCGATAAACATAAACACAATAAAAAGAACAAAGAATTGCTCGGAGTTACTCAACGTTACTAGTAAATTTTCTTTCACACTCTAGCTAGCGCAAGACGTCTCCTGGGAAGCTGAGTGAGGTCCATTTAGAGTCTTTGTTTTGTCGGAGTAAGGAAGAGAGAAACGTCTCGCTTGGGAAAATCAGAGAGAGAGTGTAAAACAAAGAGAACGCGTAAGAGCGCGTAAAGCAGAGAGTAGCGAAAACAGAGAGAGTCGGAAGTCAAGAGACGAGAAATCAGAGTATCGGAGAGTCAGAGCGTAAGAGCGTAAGAGAGTAAAAATAAAGAGAACGAAAATGAGTCGGCACCCTCTTTTCAAAGGTAGCGCGGTCACGCCCTATTGGGAGGTGTCCTTCCTTTGATTGGATCCTGGGTCTAAGGCTCACGTGACTTGTTTCACGTTTCAGAGACAGAGAAAGAGAGAGAGAGAGAGAGAGAGAGAGAGAGAGGGAGGAAAGATTCGTGTATACACAAAATTACTTATACATGTTTGTTCATATCACAATGAATGTCCTGGATTATTAATATCAAACATCTACGTATATATATATATATCTTGGGTACGTTATGATTACATCCCACTACAATATTATGTTAGAAGATATTAATTCGTTTTCTTAATTAGAGACAGAAACTTTCTTTCATGATTGAAACATCACTTCATTGGTTGGTAGACGTTCATCTGAGGACAACAAATAGTGACATTCATACATATCGCATACACATGTTTATTAGAATTTGATTATTTCCGTTATGTATCTAGGTGACCTCTGGCGAGACGTGATTTCGCAAACGTCCACTTGGGGTCGCTGTTGGTCCATGCTGTTCGTCCTTTGTGGATGGGTTTTGTTTAGTTCGGCAGGAGATAATCACCGAGCCACTTAGGCGCCAATGTCATAAACGGAATCGTAGTTGTTCCCCACTTTGTTGAAGTTCCTTTTTGCCTAAGAGCATCATAAACTGGGTTTGTTATCTGGGGACCGTAGCCAGGCGTCTTTTGATGCAGACCTTAGGTGTGTGTGCGTGTGTGTGTTAAAACGGGGTCTGCGCACACACACACACCAAACAATGTGGGATTCTGTTACAAATTAGAGTGGAGAGTTCCTCACTCAGAACTCCTCATTTCTCGATCTGATCCATACTCCACTACACAACATACAATAGGCCTTATTTGTTTACATTCATTTACTTTATTCAGAAGCATCTGCCACACTTGAGTTGGAAAACTTATCAGTACTCCATCTGCCATCCGGTGTACATTTTATGTCAGCATTGAGTTTACATAATACATCTCTTCCTAGTAGGTTGATTGGATATGCTTCTTTGCATTTTCCCAGAGAAACCTTGAGTCCTAATTTTTTCATTAGACAGGGGGGAGGTGAGCACCTTGTGGGCCAATCACTGAGTGTGTGGCACCTGTATCAATTAAAAATTTCAAATTTTGTTGACCATTTATGCTAATTGGCACTACTGGTTCTTCATTTGCCATTGTTGAGGCAACCAAACTTAAATACTCCCCCCTTAGGTCTCCTGGGCACCTTCAATACCATTCTTGACTCTTGCAATCACGATTTTTAATTTGCCCAAATAACTATTATTTTCCATTTTAGACCAAATCAATGTGGCTTTTATCAGTACGTCACAAATCAAAGTCCTGCCATTTCTTTCTTTTTCAAGAGTGAATTTTAGGCCTTACACACTTGTCAGGAGAGACCCCCCAACAAAGCATAAGATCTCAAAGATCCAGCGAAATTGAGAGGAACTTAGACCCGTGATCTCTTTTTTCTCTCAATAAAAGCCATCATATGGAGATTTCAAAATTTTTCTCCTTTTTCTCCAGTACTAATTTACCCATGATTACATCTTACAATTTCCCCAATGTACTCTCAGCTTTAATACCTTGCTCTCATTTTTTCTATTCTCTAAAAAATGTCTTTCTGGAGCTCATTGTTTTCTAGTCTCCCAGAAAGCTCATAAGAAATGTCTTTCTGGAGCTCATTGTTTTCTAGTCTCCCAGAAAGCTCATAAGAAATGTCTTTCTGGAGCTCATTTTCTACTGTTTTCTTAATTTTACAGTCTCCCAGAAAGCTCAGTTTTTACTTTTTATTTAAAAAACGTCTTCTGTTCAAGGCTCGTTTTCATAACAAATATCAAAGCCCTCAATTTGAGGTTCATGAATAATTTACACTACTTGTCCTTGAACGAAGCTCATAAATTTTACCATTACAAATTTCTTTCCCTGTTGATTTTTAAGTATTTCATGCTTTATCACATTTTACCACTTTTCTCTAAACACTTTATTTTACTCTCTCTGACACTGTACGGGCTGAGGTGTCTTTTCCCTACTTTCTTTAAATACACACACAGAAAATGTATTATCTCTTTACAATGCAAAGAAAAGACCAGTTCTGCTCACACTCACGATGAACCAAAGAAGGGAGGGGGTGATCATTCCCCCACCTGCACTCGACACTCATAATTCTCTCAGTTGACCATACACACACACATAGAAGGGGAAAGGGAGGGGTGTTAGACACACTCACACTGACATACACACATACTCACGGCAAGACGCTCCTTTTTTCTAAACTTACTAAACACACACACACACACACACCACTTTCAACATTCAACACAATTCTCATCCTGTCTCTTTGTACACACACAGTGCTCTCCTGGAGCTGTATTTTTGTGCGTGGGTCTGAAGTTAAGCACAACCTCCTCATTCCAATCAAACTCCACCACTAATTTTTTTCAAAGTCACACCTTTTTTTCTCTTGGACAGTTCCAGATCATACTTCGCTGCTAAATAGTCAATTTTATCGACCAGGAGAGGAATAACCTTCTCTCTTTCCCAAAAAAAACTCTCTTTTCTCCATGATCACCTTCACACGTAACTCTCTACACTGCCTGTGGTCCACTTCTTCATTTTGAAACATCCCAAATGGTTCCCTTGGCAACCATTCAAGTCCCATTATTGCTTCTGACACCAGACTGTCAGACAGTAAAACATTCATTACAGGCATTAACAAACTTTTCGTCCAAATCATTCTTATTTTTTCTGGCAACCTCAAACGTGGAAACATAGCATGTGACAAATGTAGATTACGAAAGTCTGTAAGCCTCCACAATTTGTTATTTATCAACTCTGTAGACTGCCAACCCTCTTTACCTGTTCTGTCCCTGTAAGTTTTTTCAAGCCAAAAATGAGTCCTTATTCCTTGCGTTTCTACTAGTAAATCACGGTTCCCATCCACAGTGGACATTTTACATTAAATTTCACACCAATAAGCCTTACTGACAAATCACTTCCTGCCTGACGGTCAACTATTTTGCTCAACCACGGTTTGCTTGAGTAAATTAAACACTCACCATTCCAAAATTCAGTCAGTCTCCACACACTTGTCTGCCAAATACCAAATGACTTGCCTGAAGCTTTAGGTTTAACATAAACTGCTCCTACAGAAATAACTTATTTTTAAAGACTTATAATCAATGCAATTTCTAGGCTGAACATATTCTATTCCCATCATATTTTCTATTCATTCTTTAATACCCTTAATCTCTTAATTCTACCATTCCATAATTTTCATCTGTTCTTGCTACAACAACAGTATTATTGATGGTCTCTTAATTGTAGCCCTCCAGTTGTTTACACGTTCTTGTAATTTTGTATCCTATTCTTCTGTAAATTACCAAATTAATCAAGATTCTTCTAAAATTTCTCAGTTGTGTTATTGTTATTTCATAAAACACTAATACTAATGTATTATAATTATGTATTATGTATTATAATACATAATAATTAATACTAATCAAAGCAGGCCTTCCTGCTGGTCGCATTCTCTCACTTAATTCATAGACAAACAAACACACAACACTTAACTTTTGGTATCTTCTATGCACATTTTTCTCTCTCTTTCTGTGCACTTTTTATTTTTTCTTCTCTTTTATCTATACTTTTCTGAGCTCTTTCTCTTTCTTATTATTACTTTTTATTCAGCCAAGGGTTTTTTAAGTATTTTAGTCTTTTTATGCTTGCGGCCTTTTTCCTGAGTTTCCACTCTGCAGTTGTGTAAGTCTCAGCAGCTTTTTAAAGGACCAACAACTATATTTTCATATTTTGAAATTTTTTAAGGCTGTTTTTTCCTTTAACCTCCTTTTTTTTCAAAAGATTTTTAATCATGCCTCTCTTCCAACAAGCCTTCTTTACAGCAACTTCATTACAACTTTTTGTGGCAGAGAGAGACAAGCTCATCAATATGCAGAATTTATATGAAAAAAGGCTCTGCTTACCCATTTTATGATGCGCGCTACGATGAGGTTGGTTCTCTCACCCCCAAGGCGAAATGCACAAGTTCTGGTGCTGATAATGATCTTTTGCCACCGGTCGGGGTCTCTCAGAGTCCCCTTAGGATGGGCCACCAAAATGTTGTTACCACAACGTATTAAACTTATATTTAGTCTAACTATAATACTTGAAAGAATAAGTTCTAATAAAAGTTTTTAGTTCTTAAAAAAATACTTGAAAGACGAAGACAACCTCTTGGAAGATCAGCAGGCTCTTTATTTTCTTAAAGCATTGGAGAACAATCACAGAAGGCCTCCTGCAGAATCACTCACAATGACAAACTGGAGACCACACTTTACATACACTTTTTGGGGTGAGATCATCTCCCCCCTCCCATTTTTTAAATTAGGTTGCATTCCATAGGACCCCAATTAAATGGTACCCTTGTCTTCTTAAGGATGCAGTATATCATAGTAGCCCAACTAAGAAGGTATCCTTACCTTCTAAAGATGTCTTATATCACACCGTACCAGACAGTCCCATGCTACACCATTCTTTTTTTTCTACAGAGTTCAAGTATCCCCTTGACCATTTTAATACTTTTTGCCATAAAACTTACTTGTTTAAAATAATTCTCATGTCTTTATATCATTTGTTTATTACATTCACATGTTTTCTATATTATTTGTTTATTGCAGTCACATGTCTGTACATCGTTGCCTCTGGGGAAAAATCCCATGCCTGATCTATGAATAAGTCAATTCTCCATCAGAGCCATTAAATAATATGTAGTGTCTTTACCTATCTAATTTTCAGCTTAGACAAGGCCATCTTCACATATTATACAGCAGAATTAGCTAGAATTAACTATTATTAAGGTATTATGCTCATTGACCCGCCGTAGGTTCTTGACTCTGAAATGGAATCTGAACTAGAAGTTATAATTCCATACAAGAAAGTTGCACACACAAACAAATAACCTAGGATTGGTTTATTAGTTGTAATATATATGTATAATAATATAATGTAATGAATATTAGACATTCATATAATGAAACTGATTACAGCGATATATGAGGGAACAGGGAGATTAATATATGAGGGAATTTCTCTATGATAATTACCCTAGATCCTATAAAGGCAATTGTTTATCCCAGCAAGCATTTCAGAACCAAACCATGAGCCATGACAGACACGAGACCATATGACGTCACATATCCGGAGATGGACAGTGAGCATATCGCTGACGGTGCTTTCTGGCACGACTTCCTGGAGGATTGCAGACACGGGCCTTGTAGGTTGCAGCCGCGGGCGTTCCTTTTCTCCCCAGGCTTTCAGACGCAGCCATCGGAGCTGGTGGCTTTCTGAAGGTCTCTGTGGGGATTCTTTGTCATTGCTGATCTGCCACCTTGTGAGAGACAGTCCAAGCAGGTCTCTCCTGGGCCTCATCTCAGAAGGTCATTCTGAGGTTGCGTGCGGCCTTCTTTCGTCGTTGTTGGTCCGGAGGCGTTGTCATCCGTTTTAGGTCAGAGGTCTAAGGTTTCCATGCTCTGGGTGTGGCGTTGAAATTTCGCTAGGGTTAAACTATAGCTTTTCTTAATCTATAGTTTCTATCTGAACAACATTAATTTAGAAAAATCTGGTCTCTCTGGAACACGAGGGGCCCAAGACTGTTGAAGAGAGCCATGAGAGAGCTCAGGAGAGCTCTCTGACTACCCTATCTGAGAAGCATAAATTTTCTGTAAAAATACATAATACAACATCATAGACCTCAAATACAAATATCAGCCCAGGTATGTTAAAATCATTGTCAGCTTTCTACTATGAGCCTTCCCTAAACTGCTCTGAGACATGGATATACAGACCTCTTATGTAACTCCACACTCTCAGAAAAAAGATACCAAATTGTACCTTTCAGGGTACAAACACTTGTCACTGGGGTGGTACCCTCAAGTGTACCTTCACATCTTCTGTACCTTGAGTAGAGGAACTTAATTGTACCATATAATATTGTACCTTTTAAGAGGCAAAAATGTACCTTAAAGCACAAACATGTACCCTACAGTAATGGTACAAAAATGTACCCCCAAAAAAGTTACAAATTTGACTCGTTAGGGTACAACCCCAGTGACAAAGCCATTTTGTTCCTTTAGGGGTCAAAACTGTACTTTCACAATACACCATTTTCTTTTAGGCATTAAAATTACAGAAGATAAACTTGCTATTTTTATTGATTCAACAATACGTTTTAATAACTTATTCCATACTTATCTATTGTTTTTGTTTCATTACAGAATACAATATTAATAATAATTTTTTTAAAAATCACACATTATTGGCCATATGGCCAAGAGAATCATTTCATTTGTATGCAGTAAAGACAAAAAACTAATAAAACCAACTACACAAACATTGTATTGGTTTTAGTAAATCAGATAAAACCAGTCACTGCAGTAAAAGTTTCCATTAAACAGGAGCTATGATAAATACATTTGTTGAAACACCAATATAACACTTTGTTTTAAATTAACACTAAAATAGCAGTTCTAATAGGCCCTTTAGTGAAGCAAATGGTTCCATATAGAACCCTGAACATTTGAAGAACCTTTAGCATGATTCAAGGTTTCTTTGCATCATGAGAGGGTTCTTCAGATAGATGGAGAATGTGTGATAGATAGAAAGAACACTTGAATCACACTAAATGTTCTTCAATGTTCAGGGTTCTATAAAATAACCATTTTCTTTACTAAAGAAACATAGGACCATCAATTTTATTCATATTTAATTCATTAAAGTGTCCTTTAAACATAGCTCAGAAACAGTAAAATATTGCAACACAGCAAATTCTAATCCTAAAAAGGAGTGGACAGCAACATTGTTTTATCAGTTCACAAGGTTTTTTTCAGCAGGAGTATCTAGGGTTCACATATAATCTGTCCTTAACAGTATATGTATCAAGTGCCTGGTAGTCAACCTCATCACCTGGGGAAAGGACAGTCCAGTCAGCATCACATTTCACCCAGTATGAATAATAGTGATAACAGAAGGAAACTGGAATTAACAACTTTCCACACAATGCCCAGTCTGTGTCAATGTTAACAATATACTTAATTTGAAAAAACAAAGGAATTGAAAGAAACAACTTGTTACACGCTGGAGTGTTATATCTTCAAAATTTACATCACCTATACTTCTCACACATACTGAGGGACTCCTGTAGAGCTGAAGGCAGAGCTCTAAACGGTATGCTCACACTATTTCCAGTAACTTTCTCATACTCGTTCTCTCTAAACTGCAACAACAGTTCATTCATATTTGGAGCTGGAGAAGGACTTGCAACACCTTTAGATCTTTCCTCTTCATTAACTGGAACCTGTGACTCATCTTCAGTATCGAATGGTAATACTGTGTGCTTATGGTTGCGGTACACATGTCGTCTAAAAGACTCATACTTTGAAAATATTCTTGGACAGTCATTAATGCCACAAGTTATTGTAAAATTTGCTTCATGCGCATGAATAAGACCAATATGCTGAATTAATTTAACAAGCGTAAACACTCTCCGAGAGCATTTGGGACAGCAAAACGGACGAGGAATGGTTGGCAGGGATTACTCTAAAAGGTTGATTAGTCTAGTCACTGTTGTAGGCAGAGGCTTGTCCCCTTTCTCAGATATTTTCAGGACATACTTCTGAATGAACGCCAGAGTATTCTTCAAATGAGACGGGTAAGCCATGTTGAACACATAATAAGCACAAAATGCTGAAAGAGCGCCTTCCTCCACACCGCTAGCTCGGCAGACCTCCAAACCATCAACTTTGACCACTGCAGTGACTCTTCTAGTGAAGACAGATGTCCACTCAGTGTCGTCTGGTACCTGAACTGTTGGATATGGTGATGATGGCTCACCCTAAAAGAGTACAAACACTGTAATTGTTTTTCAGTCAAAATTATACATAAAAAAATAACTGTGCAATCTATTTTTCAAAATACCAACTATATGTTTGGTCAACAAATGCTCCTAGGAGGCTTTTACACCTTCCCAAAACATGGAACAACAGACAAAGCTATGTCATATGTCATAAAAATTATGAGATTATTAAAATTATATTCTTTTAACTTCTTTATAAAAAGTAAAGTGGAAGGAGGAACATAAATGTGTTTTATAATTTTGTAATTATTAAAAGTTAATTTTGGTTTTGTAAACTTTTAAGCATGGAGATCACAATCTTTATTTGACTTAGGAACATTTCCTGAAGAAAAACTTAGTGATTGCACAGATTAAGCTATAAGCTATTATTTTACTGATATAGAATGATAGATCAGACAAAACTGGAGGTAAATAAAAAATCCTTGACACAAAGCTTGGAAATTCTAACAATTTGATATTCATATCAACCACCAGTAAAACAGTGTAAAAACATTACCTGAATTTACAAAGCATAACATCATATACAATGTCATAAAAGAAAAGAAACCACCTCACCTCTCCAAGCATGATGTAACTGTCAAGTTTCTCCCTAAACAAGGACGGCAACATCAGAAGGGCAGCTCGGAAATCAATCCCTAAAAAAGAGCATCAATTAAAACAAATGATAATAAAAGTAAATAAATTAGGTATCTTAAAAAAATTGAGATAAAGACTACATTTAAAGAGCCCTTACCCGGAAGATCCTCAGTGAGTGCATCTTCTCTTGCTTCTTTGTGCAGTTTTGCTAAGGGTGATTTTCCTTCAGCCAGTCTAAGCAGACTGGACACAATATGGTCAAAGCCAACTTGAAAACGGCGGCACACATTCATTGCTTTATGAAGGCGACCCATTTCCTGATGCAACTATAATTAGACAAACAAAAGAAAACTAAATCAGAAGTTAATCATAGATTTTAATATACATTTTCAAAGTGCTTTATGAGCAACTAAACATTTAGATAAACATTAAATAAGTATATACTGACTCCATGTGGACTTCTAAGAAATGGGTATTTGTTGACGGCATCCTTCACAGTTATCCCACCAGCAATCTCATTCCTTCTCCAGACAAATGTCCTTCTCATTTGCTCTTCTACAATGTGAGCATCTGGCTGTGTCCTTCTGTATTGGTCCTGCAGGACTTTCACATGTCTGTCTATTGAGGTTTCATCCTCCCCAATAGCATTAATATCCTGGTATACACAGAGAGAAATAAGTGAACTGACAACAAAAATGCAATGTCACTGACCTATTTTCTAAGCCCTTTCAGTTTCATATTTTCATCTCTTGCATTGAGATCAATAAGTTCAACAACTGGTTCATCTGAGTCTGAGTTGAAACTTGAGTCACTAGGGAGCAAGCCTGAGAGGAGCCTTGAGTCTTTAGTAGGTAACCAGCCATAAATACCCTTAAGTCTGTATCCCTGCATGAAGTAAAAGCAGCGTTTTAAACGAAACAGAACACACCAACTTGTAATGGTTGGTTAGTTGGTAGTTTATCAAGGTCATAAGCCAGTTGCACATCAAAATAGCTAACCCAATTAAACCGTACATAAATTGCAAAAGAAGTGTGATCCATAAAATACTAAAACTAAAGCTAGATCTGACAACCTGAAGATGTTTTTCATTTTGTCATCAAGCACTTATTACTGCTTGTAGTATTTCATTTTTTGACAATCATCCAAGTCATTTATAGACAAGTTGTAAATTAGTCCACACAAAGCCCATATCCAAGACACTGACTTTACTTGTCTCCACCTTTCGCTACAATTAATTGTCTCTGTTCAAGAAATTAGAGAACATGTGTCTCTCACCATGGGCCTCTCAGTTCGTTTGCAATTGCTTGCTTCAGGTTGGTGGGGTTTCTTTGAATGGCCAAACCTCTGTTTAATTATTTTAACTTCTTCATCATCTACCAGTGGAACCCGCTCAAATTTGAACTTCCGTTTCAGAGACATGTGCCACGTGTGCTGTAAGAAAAGAAAAATGTGCTTCCAAACTGAATTACTCAAAAACAAGTATAAAAAAAAATACAAGTACAAGATTAAATCCACTATTAGACTTAACTCACATATCCATTCCCCTCTTTGTCCTTCAGAAAAGGGTACTTCAAAATCAGAGCTTTACATACTTGCACATACTCATTTGTAGATGGATACCTGTGAAGCATAATTTAAAACTAAACAAAGGAATTCAAGTTTATAAACTGTAGTGAACTAATAACAATAAGACCTTAGACTACTTAGTGTATGCTAAAATACCTACATGCTGTATTGAGCCATGCTCTCATACAGAGTTCTTATAATTTTGTGGCGATCCGAAGACACAATATTCCAAGCATCTTTTTTGTAAAGTTTTGTCTGAACAAATCTAGGGAATTTTGGAACAACAAAAATGGCAGGAAAAGTGGCTGATGGCCTGTAATAAACAAGAAAATAACAGATAAATCACACTCTGTAGATGGAAACACACAATAGGTATGTCAGTCTTTAAAAACAAATCCCAACTGCAAGCTATGATATGTGAAATTTGTGTATTCATTTTTTTTTTTTTAAGTAACACTACTTTTTTGTTTCCACATTTTGCTGATAGATGTATTTATACCATTTTTCCCACCCCATCAACCAATATTTGTGGTTCATAAATACAAATAAATTTACAAACACATGCCTTGGTCCAACTGAGGACTGCAAATGACTCTCTAATGACACTGGTTCAATGGTTAAAGTCACTATTTCCTTTGACTCTTTTACAAAACTGTGAAATTTGGCTTGTTTTTTGAAAGAGCCCTCAAAGAGATATGAAATCATCGACTCCGTGAGACTACAGTCAACTGCTTCTCCATCTACGTCACTGTCTATCATGGGGAAAGAAAAAAAAATTAAACAAACAGAAATCCTCAAACGTTTAAACATAAACGATGTTTATGACACCATGGGTAAACAACACAAACAGATGGATCAAAATGATATTTCTGGGTATCTGCTAACATCTATAGAACTAAAATCAAAATTTGACTGACACATAGCATTTAGGCTAAAATGCAGCTTAAGCAAGCTACAGAACAAAGCCTATTGTGCAATTTATTAAGTGAGTAAATAATTAATATAATCATAGTTCTATGTAAATTAGCCCTTGGTTAGCCACAATCGTATATTTAAGTTAGCTATCCTATTTGCTATTGACAGACCTATGGCAAGCCAACTTAGCCTAAAATGACACCTTCGATACAAGTCCTAACTCCATTTTTACTAGTAAGAACTCTAGTTCAAGATCCCTCTAATGTAGTTTACTAGTAACAACTCCCATTTCAGATATCAATTACAACATTTTTTACTAGTAAGAATACCGACCTATGTATCCATAATTAAATTCTGACTAGTCACCTTAACAGGAGGACATATCTTTAATGTAATTCTGTCTAGTCATAATTCTCCATTCACTTACATTGAATTTCACCCTCTCATATCCGTAATTACATTCTTACTAGTAAAAACTCCAATTAGAGATATCTGCAATTATCTTTTTACTAGTACGTTTTTAAAAAAATAAAAGCGAGACAAATGCTCAGTTCAATATTAGGTGTGTGCTTTAATAAGCTGTATTTGAAAAGGCGCAGCGCTGGGGGCAGGTGCTTACAGCAGCTCTCAGCGTTTGTTTCAGGAAAGCGCAGTGTTAAACTGTATTTTTTAACAACTCTACTGATGTGAGGAACGGCCATGATGTTTTCCTTCCATTTCGTCTTCCCGTGTCCGGAATTCTCGCTGTTTCTCTCTTTATGCTTCTCGTTTTATATTTCTTGGGGTTGGTCTCGGCTTGTTTTATCGCGTTTCCGCTTTGCATGTTTTGTAATAAAGCCAAATTGCTCGCGTCTATCTCTAGCCACTGCTTACGTCCAATAAGCAGCTGAAACTAGGCTTTCATTACATTGATTTCACAAAAGACTGGGAGATGGAATTCCCTCTGTCGGTTGAACACCGCGGTGGAACCCAGTCCTTCTCCCTTTCGCCACCTTCCCTTGCATACGGCGTATGTGTAGCCCGTTACATATTGTAAAAAAAAAAAAAACATTTTAATAGAAACTCAAGAAACATCTTGAGTAGACGCCATTTACTCGTGAGAACTTTTCAGTTATCAATTCCTTAATTACAATAACATTTCTAGGTCTTGCTGCTTCTTGTACCTCAGTTTACTGGTCTAAATAAATGTAGCTCCCCCTCCCCCGCCCCTGAACTCTCTTCCATCAGTAACGTTTGTTGCCGCCAAAAATATTTCAAAGCTCAGTTAAGACAGCAAAGTTATCTTTAAAGATAATTTTAAAGTACAAAGCTTTATTTTTGATAAAACTGACTGTTATTTAATCTTATATCAACTGAAATGTTGTGTGCTAACATAGAACGGGAACGGTATCTGTTATCACTAAGTTAACTTGCTATCGCTACCTTAGCTAGTGATAGAATGGCTCCACTTCGGGTGGATAATGTAAGAGAACCAACCAAAGACCGCGTGGCAAAAACCAAACAAGCCACCGACATTTTTACCGCTAAGTTTGGCTCATTCGCCAATTAAATGAACTATTACTACCTTAATTCTCAAATTCTAGAACACTTTGAAGTAATATTACAAATATAATATGGTTGCATTAGCACCATGAACATTGCACAAAATACACTAAGCTTTGAATTTATTTGCCTCCTCTTCAGTAACATCGATGCCAAACTGAATTAGCTCCTTAATAAGATCTCCAGTTGTCAGCGTCCTGAGCTCCATTTCCAGAATATTCCAAAAAGTGATCTCAGTGCTATATGGCGAATCACTATTACATTTCATATCCCTCCGCAAAGCGGGAGTGAATAGGTTAGAATGTCTATCCGCCAAAACTGCTGATTTTTATATAGGTCCATTCTGTTATTTGTGTCAATGATTAGCTAATAGATTTTTGTTTAGAATATTTTTAAAAATGAGATTTTTCTATTTCACCATATGTTAATTTATTTATTAATAACTAATTCAAATGATGTGAATTAAGTGCCCATATAAAGGGAATTTTCCTCACACCTTAAAGATGAATGTAGTATAGAAACATAATCTAAGTAAGCATCTCTACTGTTCACATACTCTCCATAAATGAAAAATTAAGCAGAAAAACAATCCTTGTTGAATTAAATGTTTTTGTGATGTTCTGAATGCCAACACACACACACACACACACGTGTATATACATGTATGTATTAAAATTTATCTCTGAATGTATATTGAATGTAATGTAAAAGCACATAAATAATAACAAACTTCATTAAATAAATAAAATATATTAAATAATATAATATTGGAGTGCTATTCAAAGTTTTATCATCATCATCATCATTTTCTTCTCCGCTTCTCCATTTCAGGGTCGCGGTGTAAAGTTTTATGTATATGAATATTTTAAAATATGTATTGCAGTTATTTGTTTAAAGATGAACATTTGCAATAGAAAGGTACAATTATGCACTAGCACTTGAAATTTTTATAAATGTACCTTTCTTATTTTTCAAAAGTACACAATTAGACCTTAAAGACCATCATTGTACTTGGGAGGGTACAGTTACCTTAAGGAACAAAAAGGGACCTGAACAGTACCTTTTTTTCTGAGAGTGCATAGGAAACACATTGATGGCGAATGCTAATGCATTTCTCTTTATTGGTGAATCTGTTGGAATTATTGGTGATTTTAATTATGCTATTAAGGTACAAGTTGCAACTCTGGTGTTTGAGGCCTGGTGAATTAAAAGAGAATAATATATTATTGTGAGAAACAAATATATGTGGTTATGCAAATTATTCCCTGCATCCCTGCATTTTAGTTCATACACCATGCCTCAAATTCTTTGTACTGATAATCACCTTCCTGCATTTGGGCAATTTAGAGTCAGTTATGTGGTCGGTTCTAAGTAAAGGGAACAGTGGAATGCTAGCCTCTAGGGGTCAGTGTTAGTTCATGAATGTTAGGATACATCCCATAGATATATTCTATAGCTTATCTCCACAGAATTATTTGCTACATGGACACTTTAACTGCCACCTGCTCCGCAGCAACGTTTCTGGTGTAAGTTCCTAAATCAACCAAAAGCTGTAAGTACCTGTAATACCATGGCTACTGCTGGTTGTTTTGCCTGCTGGAAGTGTGGCATGTTTAGTTTAACCCCCTTTTCCACCTCTAGTTATAATGAAAGTGGCTGTGGCAGCTAGTTAGCTCTCTGGTGGATAAGGTGGACCCGCTAGAAGTGTGCATCCGGGGCTTATTATTATTAAGGGATAAACAGTGAGATTCATTGCTAGCAACTCTGGGTGTCTTAGGGAGAGTTGGCAATAATGATGTCTGATGCCATAATCTGCTCTGCTCCCATCCCATCCCATCCCAGTTATAATTGTAGGAGATTTCAATATCCATTCTGAGAAGGCAGATGACCCACTAAAAAAGGTATATACTTTAATCCTAGACTCTGTCGGTATTACTCAAAATGTAACAGGGCCTACACACTACTGTAGTCACAGTCTACATTTAATTTGGACACTAGGTCTTAACATAGACAAACTTAATATTATACCTCAAACCGCAATACAGCAATCTCCGACCATTACATAATTTCATATGAGTTATGTCTTAGCCATAATATATGTACGTCCCTTCACTATTCTATACATCATTAAATAAAACCATCTACCACCCTACAAGAAAAGGATTAAAAGAAAAACCTTAAAAGAAAAAGGATAAGAGAGGAAAAAGCTCACCCAATCGTACAATGATAAAACACATACCTTGAAACAAATAGCATAGAAACTAGAGCTGAAATGGCGATCATCCAAGCTGGAAGTGTTCCACTCTGCCTGGAAGGACAGCTTTATAGAGTATAAATATAAAGCCCGCTCAGCATATCTGGCCTTGCTACAATATCTACAATAAAAAATATAATCCTCTTTAATGTGTTTTCCAGAACTACAAAAAAAATCAGGCAGGTTCTGAACCACTTATTCTGGCAACTCTCTCAAGATAAGTCCTTATGAACTTTTTTAATAATAAAACTGAAAATATTAAACAAAAAACTCAACCCATAGTATTAAATATGACCTGGCTATCATATGATGTGGCTGATATAAAACAATGTCAGGATTGCTGAGCGGACTGACGGAGTGACATACTCGCTAGAACACTATGATTTTTTTATTTACACTATAAATAATAAAGCAGATACACCCTTAGATAACCTGACATGATACTAGACAGAGAGACTTTGTTTAGCTCTCTCTAGGTTTCTCTGTCCTGTTCCCTCTTTATCTGTCAGACAGAAACAGACTCAACCTAGACATAGAACTAGACAAACCTGGACACAGAGAGCTAAACAAAAACCTAAACAAAAAGAGCTAAAGATGCTAAGCCAAGACAGAGAACTAGACATGGAAGAGCTAAACAGACAGAGAGAAACCTAAACTGAGTAACATACAGGACAGACAGACAGCAAACCGACAACAATGGAGCAAGGAACAGACAAAACAGAATGACTGTGGAAACAACAACAGGAAATGAAATGAATGACCGATAAGAGGAAGTGAGACAAGGGAACTTAAATACATAACACAGACAAGACACACCTGAGACAGATAATGAGGGGAACAGATTACAAATGACACTGACGAGGAAGAGGAACAGAGGCGGGAAATGGGTGGAGACAATAGCAAACAGAGCCATATGCTAAGAGAGCACATGGCAGGGAAAACAGACACGACAGGACAAGAGCGTGACAGATGCCCCCTTCTGAACGCGCAACTCCCGGGGCACGTACACCTAGACCCCCCAAGAGCTGGCGCAGGAGAGAGCACGGAAAACAAGACAACTAACTAACGGGTGAAAAGACTCAGGACAAGACAGGTACAGACACAGGAACTGGGGACACGACAGGACCAGATACAGGGGACTGGATTCGGGACATGACAGGAGACTGACAAAAGGGAGTGATAGGAGACCTAACAAGAGGCTGGACAGGTGATGTACGAAAGGGAACAGAAGACAGGACACGGGACAAGACAGGACTAGAGAAGGGTGACAAAACTCTGGACTGAAGAGGGGAACATACTGGAGACAAAACCTGGGTGGGGACAGTAGACCGAACTGGGGACAAAACAGGAACAGAAATGGTAGACTGGACAGGGGACAGGACAGGGTGCTTGACATTGGACTGGATACTGGACGGAGACCGAGACTGGACAGGCGTAGACATGGATGGGTACAGGGACTGGACATGATTAAAGACTGGGGACTGGAATCGGGACAGGACAGGTGACAGGACTGAGGCCGGGTACTGGGACAGGACAGGTGATGGAATGGGGAACTGGGAATGGACAGGGGACTGGAGAGGAGACAGGAGACAAGATGCTGGGTAGAAATGGGGACTGGACAGGACTTGGCAGGGGAACTGGGACTAGGACTTTACGGGGGCAGACACAAACACGGTGACAGGGACAGGGACAGAGACAAAGGCAGACACAGGTACAGGGACGAAGACAGAGACAGGAACCAGGACAGGGACGGACGGAGGATTCAAAATAACTGGAGGGTGCCCAGAACTGGCAAAAGTCTGTGGGGCTGTCAGAGAAGCCAGCCTGGGCACAGCTCTAGGGATCGGCCCCGAAATCCTTGGGACCGACCTACGGACACAAACTGAAGCGGCCGGGGCCATAGTCACGAGTGAAGAAGCGACCGGGGCCACAGTCACGGGTGCAGAAGCGGCCGGGGGGGGGGCGTCATCACAGGAACCGGAGCGGCAGGGTTCGCCACCTTCACGGGAACAGGAGCGTCCGGCTTGGCTGCCTTCGCGGGCACAGTCACAGGTGCGACTGAGGAAGCCGCCCTCGCAGGAACAGGAGTGGCGGTTGCCGCCAACACAGGGACAGGGGCGGCTGAGGAAGCCGCCTGAACGGGAACAGAAGCATCCGGCTTGACCGCCTTCGCGGGAACAGGAGTGGCGGAGGTTCCTTCAAAGGGACAGGAGCAGCTGAGGAAGCCGCCTTCTCAGGGACAGGAGTGACTGAGGAAGCTGCCTGCACGGGAACAGAAGCATCTGGCTTGACGCCTTGTTGGTACGACAGTGTCACAGATCATTTTTTTGAAAAGCAACGGAGGGTAGAATTTACGTATAAATAAACCAACACATTTTATGATATAGGCCGAAACTGAGCTTCCCCTCCTTGAAAGACCAGCATCCACTCAAATATGTTATTGATTATAAAACTCTTGTTATAAGAGCATGGTCTAATCCTGTAAACCTGTCAAATTTACAACCTATTTCCTATTACAAACAAACACATCAAGACACTGGCCTTCTACTGAATTTAGAAGACTTCATCCGGGGAAGAGCTGTTTCAAACGAACTCTGGATAAATATTCTAGTTAATGTTTGGGACTCCGACACTTATTCGGAATACGAAAATATAGTTGTTCGTCCTTTAAAAAGCTGCTGAGACTTACACAACTGCAGAGTGGAAGCTCAGGAAAAAGGCTGCAAGCATATAAAGACTAAAATACTTAAAAACCCTTGGCTGAATAAAAAGTAATAATAAGAAAGAGAAAGAGCTCAGAAAAGAATAGATAAACGAGAAGGAAAGCTCATTTGTTTAGTGCAGTATTAGTAATGACATTTTCCCCTTAGTTAAAGGATGTAGAGCTAGAGGTTCAGGGACAGAAGACATAAAATGAGTGCTGTTGTCCCACTGAACTTGCTATCGGGTTTGTTGATAAAGGGGCAGGGGATGCCAGTGTTTTAGTTAGATCTGCCAGAATCCCTCACCACACTCTGACAATATTCATTCATTCATGGTCTGTAACCCTTGTCCAGTTCAGGGCTGCGGAGCCTGGCAAGTATTATTGTGCACAAGGCAGAAACACACCCTGGAGGGGGCACCAGTCCTTCACAGGGCAACACACCCTCACACCTATGGACACTTTTAAGTCGCCAAGCCAGCTACTAACATATGCTTTTGGACTGTGAGAAGAAACCAGAGCAATTTGACTGCGACACTACCTGCTGTGCCACCGTGCTGCCCGAAAACATTCTCTATATTCCATAAACACACTCTGACAATATTCATATTCTCTATAATCCATGAACATGCTCTGACAATATTAATAATTTCTATAATCCATAGACACACTCTGACAATATTCATATTATCTATAATCCATAAACACGCACTGACAATATTATTATTTTCTACAATCCATAGACTCTCTGACTATATTCATATTCTCTATAATCCATAAACACACTCTGACAATATTCATATTCTCTATAATCCATAAATTCATTGTTTCTTCATGTACTCTTTACAGTATTGCAGCACTTTTAATATTTTCTTATTATACACATACTATGCACATGCTTTGCACGTGCCATTCTTTAAAAAAATATTTCATGCATGATCATGCTTTTGCCCTGTTTCATGTGTTCCTGCTCTGTCTGTGTCTGAGTTCCCTTGTTTGCCATTTGCTAAGAAGCTGTGTGTAGATGCATGTTTCTGTGTTAAAGTGGGTTTTTGTACGTCTACATCAGTTCATAGCATTTTCCTATTTGTTCCCGCCCGAGTTCAGTCCTGTTGGTTCTAGTTTGTGTTTTCTAAGTCCTACCCATGTTTATTTTCAGAGTTTATTTGTCTTTGTAAAAAATTGAATCTTCATCCGTGTTTTCCTTCAACCTTGACATGAACATTCTTCTGCCTTCCTGTCTTTTGTTTGGTGATGTTAGGGTTATTTTCTCAGGATTTATACAGTGATTTACTCTGAATGTATACAGTAATTTAGAAAAAGATGCCTGTTTAAATGTTTTCTTGCAATCTCTCATTGTATCATTCACTTTCTTTCATTCTCTCACTTTTATCTCCCTTTTTTTGGGGTTGAGTGAACAGTGAGACTTATTTCCTGCTTGTGACTGAATTTATTCCAGTAACATGGTGTTCATCAGTGAATACAGAGACATCAAGCACTATATTCTACAAGTCAGTGCACAGATAAACACAAATAAATAAATAAAGCTGGACATTAGCAATCAATATCAATATATTTCAAATATCATCACATTGAACAAAGTCATAAAATTCCACACCACAGCGAAAGTATCTCAGAAAAAGTATCTCAGTGTTAAAGGTTCAAACAAAAAGTGAGATATGCTAGACTTGCCAATTTTCAGTGACCACTTCACAAAATCTTCCATAATTAACATAAATTAATACTTATTATTAGCTTGCACTTCCATAGCAACATCACAGATTTAATACACAACATACAGCACAATTCCTCTTTACACAATAAAATCTCTTCTAGTTATTTCACTTTGATTAGGTATACAGTTTTTCAGTTTCTAATTTTACACACAATGTACGCATATGGTACAGTTTTCTCTATATGGTGCCATTATTTTTTTATCACTTTATTTAAATGAACATTAAATTACATTAGCAGCACAACAGCACAAACACAGAACACTGTTCAAAGAGTAATATGACGCTGCATTTAGTCGTGCTTAGAGGGAGAGTGTAATTACTCCATGCCGTCAGGTGAAGGTTTTCTTTATTTTTTTTGATAGTAGTGGAACGTTTACAGTTCTGTCTGTTACTGGTATAACCCCCTGTCTCTGAAGAAAGAGAGCAAGTGAGAGGGAGAGAGGGATGAGGGATGTAGAGTTAACAATATGCAGAGAAATGTGTAGACACAAAAAAGGTGTCCATCACTGCATCACCAGAGTACTGCCAGCTGTCTAAGTTCTCAAGGTAATATGTAGGGTATTGAAATGTATCTGCATTCTTAATCTCAGAATCTATATCAGCATCCTCTACAATATTCCACTGAGACACAGGGAAATGTTTTTGTATTATCTGTGGTTTAAAAACTAAAGGAACTACTGCATTATTTTCTGCATTCTAACTATTTCTTACCATCAGTGACAGAGATGTTACACTCGAATGTGATTGTTCTCATCCATCCTTTTATCAAACAAGATGAAACATAAAACAGTAATGTATGTGTAATGTGTTACAGGATCATAATCCTATGCTTAACAAATACCAAATGCACAAGAAATGCACAGACTTCATGAAAAGAATCAAATAATAAATACTCACGCTCCTTCATCCCGAAGCAGAGAGAGGAATTTACTGACTCTGTACTCCTGTTCCATCTGGGAAGGGAAACACACACCAGAAACCTGATCCATACTGAAACACACTGATTCATGACAATTTACATTCATTTACAGTGAGAATGTTCTAAACATATTTCTCCAATCCATTTAAATTTGTTCAGATTATAGATTAAGACTGAGGTGTTTATAACTTCATGTTTTCTAAAGTCTGATAAAAATATCTGTGTATATTAGCAGGCTGCAATTATCTGACAAAAACTAACACACATGCTTACAGTTATTCTTAGTGTACATGTTACCATGACAACAAGCATGTGTGAAAGTCCAGTCAGGGTGAAGCTGAAATTGAGGGTGAGGCTGAGTGTGAGGCAGAAATTGAGTTTGAACGAGATTGAGGGTGAGGCTAAAATGAGGTTAAGTAAGATTGAGGATTAAGGAGAAGCTCAATGTGAAGTTAAGTGTTATTGAGGGTGAGGGTAAGGCTGAAAGTATGGTTGAGTGAGATTAAGAGTGAGGGTGAAGCTGAGACTCAGACTGAGGGTGATTAAATTATTGAATAAATGTAAAGTACCTGGAGTGACATTTCGATGAGCATCAGGAGCTTTTTGATTCCAATCCAAACTCTCTTCCCTTTCACCTGCTGGGCTATAGTAACCCTCTCAGCATCAGTGAAACTCCCCAGTAACTGTATATACAAAACAAACACAGACAAACACAAACAAGATTTGTGTATAAATACATGTACTGTCAAAATAGGCATTTACTTTTAAATAAATACATAGAATGATTATTCAAAAGATTAAAGACAATTATCTACACTCATTTTCAATTGAATTTGACCATACTCTGCATACTTTGTTTGCTCCATTTGCCACTGCTCTCTAGTGGTCAGGACCTGCAGAGAGCAGGTTCCAACAGTGCAGAGTAGGTATTAAGTTGTGATGTGTAAACACTGCAGAGCTCTGATTGGCCAGAGAGACCTGTCAATCATCACAAAATACAGAGCTCTAGCACAAACCTGTCACTTGTAAAATCTCAGAAGTTACAGCAGCTTTCACATTTGTTTTTACCCGACTCACAGCAGCAGCTCATAACATTCCCCCGAGGGATTTTGAAGAGGTTTAAATGCTTATTTGGTTGGTAGCTGACAAAAATCTCCAGCAAAAGCCAAATGTGCAACATGGAAAACTGATGTTTGAGAACTGGGGGTGAAGTGGTTTTCAGTCCAAAAAACAACAACAACAACATGCCAATACACAATGAGTAAACAGCACTTGATTACCACCATTGTGGTAAATTGTGGATCGGAGTGGAGATCTGGCAACCCGTTTGGCTGTTTCTGTACCCGTTTGGAAGCTGTTTTGATCGCTCGGGTTTTCCTGTTTACTCGTTTCCATTGTTATTTCTATATTTATATCTGTTTTTATAACCTACTAACCATCCATAGATCTATCTTTTAGATTGTCTCCGCAGGAATATTCATTACAGAGGCACTAAAACTGCCACCGGACCCTGGAGTAACGTTCTTGGTGTAAGTTACTAAAATTCACTAAAAGCGGTAAGTACCTGCAATTCCATGGCTACTACTGGCTGTTTTGCCTGCTCAGAGTGTGGCATGTTTAGTTTAACGCCCTTTTCCACCTCTAGCGATAAATATAGTGGTTGTATTTGTAGTAAGTGTCAGCTAGTTAGCTCTCTGGTGGATAAAGTGGACCAGCTAGAAGTGCGCATCCGGAGCTTATTATTGTTGAGGGATAAACAGCGAGATTCAGTGTTAGCAACTCCGGGTGCCTTAGGGAGAGTTAGCACCCCCACGACTCCGGCGTTAGAGCCCTCACAGCGGGGTGAATGGGTGACGTCTCGGCGTCATAGCCGGAAAGCTAAGGCTGATGCTAACGCTGAGGCCAAAGCTAGCCCACCGGGACACCACGCTCCTCCGATTCGCGTGTCAAACAGGTTTGCCCTGCTCAGCGAAGCACCCGCTGAGGAGCCTGTTAAGAGTGCTCTGGTTATAGGAGACTCTATTGTTCGGCACGTGAAATTAGCTACTCCTTTAGGGGCGCCGGCAGTAACAGTTAGCTGTTTATCGGGAGCCAGAACGCCGGATATTAGTGGCAACCTTAGACTGTTAGCTAATAGGAGATATTCGAGGGTAGTCATTCATGTAGGGGCCAATGATATTCGTCTGCGGCAGTCTGAGGTAACTAAGGGTAATATTAGAGAGGTGATTAAACTGGCCCAGACGATGTCCGATGCCGTAATCTGCTCTGGCCCCATACCAATGCGGCGTGGCGACGAAGCTTACAGCAGACTTTGGGCGTTAAACTGCTGGATGTCCAAGTGGTGTTCCGAAAATCAAGTGGGCTTTATAGACAATTGGTTACGTTTTGAGGGCAAGCCTGGTCTTATAGGTAGGGATGGTATCCACCCCACGCGGGAGGGTGCTGCCTTACTTTCTTGCAGTATAGCACATAGTCTTTTAGTTAGTCAGCAGAGTAGTGTAGATAGCTGCTGACAATCCAGAGCCGGGACCAGGCCGCAGACAGACAGGCTAAACCGACCGTCTGCGAACTGTCTTGAGACGTCACCCAGGTTCAACTGTATTGAGACTGTCTTTCCCCCGAACTAAATGTAAAAGTAGAAAAACAAAATCAGCCTGTTTCAGCAACCTAATCAATATTAAATCATACACAACACCTAGCAGCAACACCTCAGAACTAAAATTTGGGTTACTCAACATAAGATCACTAAACTCAAAAGCACTCATCGTAAATGATATTATAAGTGATCATAAATTCAATGTTTTCTGTCTCACGGAAACGTGGGTTAAACCAAATGAATATTTAGCACTAAATGAAGCCACCCCCCTAGGCTATAATTATGCACATAGCCCAAGAATATCAGGCAAAGGAGGTGGAGTATGTGTAATTTACCAAAATACCCTAGAAATTAGTCTTAAACAATGTGACACCTTCTCTTCTTTTGAGGTTCTCTCCACTATTATTACAAATCCGGTCACAAAAAAGGACGCATTTTTATTATGCAACATTTACAGACCACCAGGGCCTTACTTAGAATTTCTGAAAGAATTCAGCGATTTTGCTACAAACCTAGCGGTGTGCAATCATAAAGTTATAATTGTAGGAGATTTCAATATCCATTTTGAGAAGGAAAGTGACCCACTAAAAAAGGCATTTACCTCAATCTTAGACTCTATTGGTATTACTCAAAATGTAACAGGGCCTACACACTACTGCAGCCACACTTTAGACTTAGTTCTGACACTAGGTCTTAACATTGACAAAATTAATATCTTACCGCAATCCTCAGCAATCTCCGATCATTACTTAATTTCATATGAGCTACGTTTTATCCATAATATATGTAAGAACCCTCGCTATTCTACAAGGCGTATAATAAAACCATCTACCGCCCTACAATTTATAGAAAACCTACCAGAACTATCGACCCCAGTTCCAACTCCATCAGACCCAATGGACCTAGATGTACTAACTGATTACCTAGAAAATACCTGTCGATCTACTTTAGAAAAGGTAGCACCACTTAAACATAAAAGTATAAGACAGTACTTTAAAACAAACATTACGAAAACTAGAGCGGAAATGGCGATCAACCAAGCTTGAAGTGTTCCATTCTGCCTGGAAGGACAGCCTTATAGAGTATAGAAATGCCCTCACTAAAGCTCGCTCAGCATATCTGGCCTCGCTGATCTCCCATAATAAAAATAATCCGAGAGCACTGTTTAGTGTGTTTTCTAGAATTACAAAAAAATCAAGCAGGTTCTGAACAACTAATACCAGCAACTCTCACCAGTAAAGATTTTATGGACTTTTTTAATAATAAAATTGAGAATATTAGACAACAAACTCTAGCCACAGGATCAAATCCATCCTGGCTGCCACCTGATGTGAATGAAATAAAACATAATATAACTGTAAAAGAAAGACTTGAAACCTTTTGCCCACTCCCACAATTAGAACTAAAGAAGATTATCACCTCCACAAACTGTACAACTTGCACACTTGATGCAATTCCCACAAAGTTGCTCAAAGAAGTACTACCAGCTATTATTGATCCTCTTTTAACTATAGTAAACTCATCCCTTAGTCTGGGCCATGTACCCAAAGCTTTTAAACTAGCAGTTATTAAACCTATGATCAAGAAACCAAATCTTGATGCTAGTACACTGTCTAATTACAGGCCTATTTCTAATTTGCCATTTCTGTCTAAGATCTTAGAAAAAGCTGTGGCCCAACAACTTAGTTCATATCTACATAAGAATCATATATATGAAAAATTCCAATCTGGATTCAGGCAACATCATAGTACAAGAGACAGCTCTAGTCAAATAACAAATGATCTTCTTCTTGCCTCTGATCAAGGCCACGTATCCCTGTTGGTGCTTCTTGACCTAAGCGCAGCCTTCGATACAATAGACCACAATATTCTCATAGAAAGGTTAGAAAACATGGTTGGAATCACAGGGACAGCCCTATTATGGTTCAAATCTTACTTAACGGAATGTTATCAATTCGTAAAAGTAAACAATCTAAATTCAAATTATTCTAAAGTAAGATTTGGAATTCCACAAGGCTCTATTTTAGGACCATTATTATTTACATTATACATGTTACCGCTAGGCACAGTTATAAGAAACCATGACATTAACTTTCACTGTTACGCAGACGACACACAATTGTATATTTCAGCCAAGCCCGATGACAAACACAGATTAAAGAAAATAGAGGACTGTGTAAAAGACGTGAAAGGCTGGATGTTGCGTAATTTCCTCCTCCTAAACAGCAACAAAACAGAGGTCCTGCTTTTGGGTCCAAAAGTGACAAGAAATAAATTATCAGACTTAATTTTAAATCTAGCTAACTTTCCAGTTAAACCTGGTTCAGCAGCAAAAAATCTTGGTGTCATAATTGACCCGGATTTATCATTTGATCAACACATAGGTAGTATCACTAGGACAGCTTTTTTACATCTTCGCAATATTGCTAAGATTAGAAATGCCTTATCCCTCCAGGACGCAGAAACATTAGTACATGCCTTTATTACTTCAAGGCTTGACTACTGTAACGCACTACTGTCAGGATGCACCAGCAGCAATTTAAGAAAACTTCAACTAGTTCAAAATGCTGCAGCTAGGGTCCTCACTAAAACTAGAAAATTTGAACATATCAGCCCAGTTTTATCATCACTTCATTGGCTGCCTGTTAAATTCCGCATTGACTACAAAATTTTGTTATTAACATATAAAGCTCTACATGGGCTTGCTCCTGAATATCTTCAAGATACAATTTCCTATTATGAGCCCCCACGTTCACTCAGATCACAGAATACTGGATTTTTAAATGTTCCCAGAATTCAGAAGGCCTCAGCTGGGGGAAGAGCCTTTTCTTATAAAGCCCCCCAACTCTGGAATGATCTTCCAGAAAATGTTCGGGACTCAGACACAGTCGCAATCTTCAAATGTAGGCTAAAAACTCATTTGTTTAGTTTATCATTTGGTAGCTAATGCTCCCCCATAGATAAAGGCGGCAGATCCGGGGGGTCCATGGACACAGGGAATTATAGTAAACTGAGATGCTGGTGCTGTCGTCCCGCCGCTTCTCGCGATCACTCAGGTTTGTTGACGGTGGAGCGGAGGGATGCCAGTGTTTCAGGATGCTCCCGTGTCTGTGTGTCCTCCTGGTTCTCTCCTTTTAGTTAATGCTGTCATAGTCAGATCTGCCGGAGTCATTAGCCACACTCTGGAAATTTTCATATTTTCTACTTTACAAACACAAAACAGTTCAAAACTAATTCCATCCCTTTACATCTTTCCGAGTAAACGACTGCCCACCTGTCTGTCTGGACACTGATGGATGACTGTCGAGATCCTCCTCCACGCTTCAGACCAGCTGCCCACACTCCAGCAACCACCAAGTGCCTTGAAGCTGTCCCTACACTGAAGTTCTCATGGACTACTAACTATCATCACCAGTAGATTGACCAGAGGAGGATGGGTCACCCCTTGTGAGCCTTGGTTCCTCCCAAGGTTTCTTCCTCAGCTGGGGGAGTTTTTCCTTGCCACTGTCGCCCCTGGCTTGCTCACTTGAGGGTTTTACATTTGTCTTTACATTTCATGTCAAATCTTGTCTTACTGGAATTCTGTGAAGCTGCTTTGTGACAACATCAGTTGTGAAAAGCGCTATATAAATAAATTTGATTTGATTTGATTTGATTCAAAGATCACGGTTCATGTTAGAGATGGGGATATCACCGGCTCCATTTCACTGTGGTGCTGTGGTAGTGGAAATGTGACTAGCTAAAAGCTGAGCTGTGTGAAGTCAAGTCAATTTGCACCAATTCCATGCAGAGAAAATGACCCATAACACACCATCACCACGTCAGTCAGCTTTTCTCAGCTGCTGATAATAATAACAATTATTATTATAATCTTTTAAATATATGATGAAATAATACTTATTTAGAATACACAAAATAAAGAATTATTTAAGCTTTTTATTTTATATTTGTTGATCTAATGCAATATTATTTGATGTGAAACCTACAAAAACCTTGAAAAATATAAATAAAAAAATCAGTTAAGTAAAAATTGCTCAAAAATAGTATTTTATCTTAATTTGAGTCATATTTACTCATATTTACATTTTTACATATTTACTTTTTTTTATCAAATTGTTGCATGCTTATTTTATCTTTTATTACTTCCTTTATTACTATTTCATTGTACAGGGAAACAAAGCAAAACGTTTCTTTCCTGTGCATATACCAATATAACTACCTTGAATCTAAATTTCTGGTAATGTTGACTTTTTTTGGGGGGTGGGGGTTCACCAACGTCTTGCAGAGAAGAGTGTAGAGTGCAGTAGAGTGTCTCCTTGCAAATGTAATGGCCTCATTTACATTACACTGGAGGCAAGAAGAGCTATTCACATCTGCCAAATGGCAGTTTTTTGGGATTTAAAGGTATAATTGCCAAATGGCAGCGGTTTAGTAGTTCTAGTGGTAAACTAATAAAAGTTTCCTTATAAGAACTCCACTACCGCAAAAAACCTGATATTCTTCCCCATCCCTGGAGTCTCTCCCCAATCAATAGAACCCTTTTTATTCTCCTTGGTGACTTCAGTCTTCTAAAAAACAAGTTGCAGTCATCCTGCCTTGAACAACTGGTGTCATCCTTTGACATCATCCTCAACCAGTCGCCTCCGACTCATAGAGCTGGCAACACTCTGGGCCTGATTTTCAGCAGACCTACCTCTGCACTGGAATTCACAGTAACTCCCTTTCACTGCTCAGATCATCACTTTCTTCCTTTCACACTCTCCCTGCTCTCCCTTTCCATATCAACCCTCAATTCTAGGGTTAAGGTTAGGGTTATGCAACCTGCAGTCCTTCTCTCCTCTCGTCTACAAAGAATCTTTTATGTCCTCTATCCTTCAAATCTCCAAAATCCTCACCACCTGCCCCTTGGCTGACAGATGTCCTCCTCAGCAACAGAAAAGAACTAAGAAAGGCAGAGAAAAGATGGAGGAAATGCCAGCTTGACTTAAAAATTCATTCTTACAAGTCCCTCCTATCCAGGTTCTCAAATGAATTAACAGCTAACTCTTTCAACAGTGAGAACTCTCTCTCTCCTCCGTCACCCTCTCCCCTCACCTCGGAAGATTTTGTCACCTTCTTTGAGGAGAAGGTTAATAAAGTCCACTGGTCTTTTTCCTCTGTCTCCCCTGTCTCTATTAGTAGTTGTCATATTGTTCATTCTTTAACCTGCTCTTCTTGCCTTTCCTCAGATTATGTTCTGCAACCTTCTACACAGCCAAACACAAGATCCTCTTGTCGGCCCTCAACAACCTTGGGTTCGCCAGTTCCGCATGGAAGTGGTTTGTGTCTTATCTGGAGGATCATTACCAGGTAACATGGAATGGATATGATTCCTTTCCATGCAGGCTCTCCACTGGTGTCTCTCAAGGCTCTGTGCAAGGTCCTCTTCTCTTTTCACTATATACCCGGTCTCTTAGTGATAAAATGACCTCTAATGGTTTCTTTTACCATTGTTATGCTGATGACACTCAACTTATGCTTTTCTTCCCACCATCTGACAGTCAAGTTTACAGTCGCATCTCGTCGTGTCTGATTAACATTTCTTCTTGGACGACTCACCACCCAAAGCTCAAATCCAGCAAGACTGAGCTGCTTTTCACTCCTGGAATAGACAGCCTTCACCAAGACCTTGCTCTCATTTCAGAACTCCTCAACTGTTACATCTGAAGATCCAAAAAGTGTGATTGGTGTAATTGTGGCTGACCAGCTATCGTTCGCAACCCATATTGTGAACCTGACTCGGTCATGCAGATTCCTACTTTACAACATCCAGCGGATCTGAACTAGGCCTAGGGTCAAGACTCTTCTCAGTCCTGGCACCCAGATGGTGGAACGAACCTCCACTGGCTTCCAACAGTGGACTCTTTCATGGTCTTCAAACACAGACTAATACACTAAAACAGACTGTACTGCACTTATACTGCACTCAACTCCTTTCTTTATATGAATGAGCACTGACTAGATGCTGTATATTGCATGTATAATATGTTTTGCTCTTTCCAGGTATCAGCACTGGCCCTTGTCTGGCAAGCATCTGGGTTCAGAGAGAATTTGGACTTGAACCTATTTGCATTGGTTCTCACCTCCAGAGCCTCAACAAGATGTTCTCCACTGGAGATGTTGGGGATGTGGATTGTGGTGCTGAATGCATCAAGCATCTCCATTTCCTGCAGAACATCTTTACGACTGGTGGTCCCGATGATTAACAGCTTACGACCCTAAACACACACACACACACACACAAAACAACAAAAAAACCGACACACACACACACACACACAAACACACACACATACACACACACACACAAAACAACAAAAAAACAGACACACACACACACACACATACAAACACAATTCAATGCATTAAATAATCTATACTTTACTTGTTATTCCAGTTATTGACAGACACACACACACGTAAGCACAAAGTCATTTACACAATAACACAGAAAATTGTTTGTCCTCATAATTAACAGCTTACAACCTTGAATGATAATGATAATGTGCAGTTATTTGTCATTGTACGGCTATCTCTGGCACCTGGGGAGCTCAAGGGCACTACAGCCATGGATGTTCATGTTGGTCCTGGGGATCAAAGCAACTTTCCAGTACCAAGCCCATTCCTCTAACCATTAGGCCAAGGGGCCTAATGAACCAACACAGACACACACACACACACACACACAATCTTGTGTACAAATACAGACATGAGGTGGGGCTTTCTTCAGCAGAACCAGCAGAGCCTGCAAAACCAGGTTTGAGAACCGAGGACCAATTGGAACATAATCTGAGAAAGTTACAGAAAAAAATATTACATAAAAATCAAAACCATATTTACATTATCACTGAATTAATTAATCATTAAAGAATGACTGTGTGTGTGTGTGTGTGTCTCACCCAGAAGACGCTCAATATCATCCACTACAACACAGCTGAGCTGAGACTTATAGGCATCGTCAAAAATCTGCAAAACAAAAAAGACTTAAACATTTTTATTAAATCCCAGATTAAAATTCTGAATAAATTCAGAGCATTCATCAGTGTGTGAATAGCAAATGAGATTAGATAAACATTTTAATAAATTTATAATAATTATACAGTTTATTATCACTTATTATAAATGATAAGAAACATAAGATTCTAAATGATAAAATACAGATTATAGCAACAAAGATTGTAAGAAAGATGATTGTAACAAAGATCTAATACAGATTATCATAACAGTTATAATGCAGTTTATATAAGATTATAGTAAAACATTATAAAGCATGTAATACAGAATAAATAGATTATAATTTGTATAGATATAACAAATTACAATATTATGGATATAAACAGATTATGACTAACTTTTTTGATGGCCTGGCACTTGGATATTTCCGAGTGTCCAATCATTTTGTCCGGAGAGCAAATTTTAATGAAGGGAAACTGAGAGTCTTCTGCAATTTTTGCAGCTAAAGCTGTTTTTCCGCTATGCGGAGGACCTTAACACCAAACAAAAAAACTGATTACATGTTAACAATAAAAACAAACATCTCACACCTTAACATAAAAAAAAAACACACATTATCAAATTATCACACCTATCAGAGTAAATGTGTGTTTACTGTGTTTACCTTGGTAGACATGCCTAACGTTTAAATTAGACCTGAGTAAACACATGTTTATATTATATTCACACATGGGTAAAAAAATCTGAAGGAGCATGTGTTTACTTCTAACAGGAGACATGTATTTACTGTTTGTACCCACACATTGTTACAGGTGTAATGGTAGGGACCATGGGTGACATTTCTGAAAGGAGCTTGTGGTTTTAGCAAACTGGACTTTAGAACAGACTATTGGCAGCTGGGAGTAGAGCCAGCTAGCATGGCATCTCAGAATCAGTTTTGAGGTCACATAGCAGAGTAGGAAAAATCATTAACTTTTATATTTATTGGAAGCACCCATTGATTTTTTTTGTCCCCTCAGAGTGGCTGATGTTAGTACAACATTTTAATACATGTTCTTTGAGCTGCATGTTCAATAAGAAGGTTATGTGTGCCCATTGGCCTTAGCTGTTTAAGTGAGTTAGTTTGGTATGTGGCTTTGTTCTGTGGTATGTGTAAGCTTTGTCAAAGATTTTGTAAGAGGGATATTACCTGGCTTATACTCCTGCCTATGAATACATTCACCTTCACCTTCTATTGCCATATCATTGACTGATAACCATATATCTGATTAATCTTTCTACCAATACACTAATAAAATAAAATAAAAATCTGTTTTATACAAACGCTGAAAACTACCTATTTTGTATATACAGTTTCTGGTGTGAGTGTGGGGTTAACAGTATTAGAAATATATTCTTGGGACATTGAATTTCCACTTGTTTGTTATTGTGTTTCTGTTGAAACCCTCTTCCTGTTCTTAAATATTACAATAATGGGTAAGGAAACCAAGGAGGACTAAATATGATTCTGGTTAATCTCAGGGTCAAGAGTTACTGTTTAGATAACAGTTTTTCTCAATTGCTAAAACACAAAACTCTGTTTTCTCAATAAAATTCTCAGTGTCCTAAACCCATTTATTGAAATTGTCACCTATTTGGCAGAACCATAAGCACATTTCACCTAGTTAGTCACAACAGTTTCACCCTTTTGGCAGAACCTTAAGCACTTTTCACTTTATTAAGACACAATTTGCAAATGTATTTTCACCCACTAAAACACATTTTGCACTGTGATGCACTTGGGTTGCATAATGATAAGCACAGGTAGCAAAAGTGAAACTCGGGCACTCTAAATTGATCAGGCATGTGACAAATGATGTGAAGAAACCAATATAAGTCAGTGCAAGGAGGCCCGGTTGTAGAAGATTCACTATGTGTAGAAACAGTCAGAGAGGCAGAGTAAGGGTAATAGGTGGTAGAGAAGGAAGAAGAGGAGGGATGAGACAAAGGAAGAAAATTTCAGATGAAATACAGGCAACCATCATTGACCATGTTCTTGTCCATGGATTGACTATGAGGGAAGATGATTCACAGTGTCCACAATAGATCGAACATTCAGAGATCAGAAGAGGTAATTGTTTTATTCATTTTGTATATGTTTACAGTATGACTCAATACAGATATGTAAAAAGGTGTTTTATTACATGATTTTCCTAAAACATTTGTAGGCTTAGTGCTGCATGTAATATTTTGTAACAGTTTGTTCTTTTGTAGAATCGCAAGACACATGCCACATTGCGGGGGAGGATGTCTATTTAGAACCCACACCAAGAGACCTTCATTGTTGACATGGTCCCTCAAAGACAAGTGTAATCATACTGCGTGAAATACAGCAGAGAATGTTTCATCTGGATTCCTCAGACTGTCCACATGAATATATTTATATGGATGAAGCTGGGTTCAATCTCGCCAAAAGGAGGAGGAGAGGCACGAATATGATTGGCCAATGAGCCATTGTTGCAGTCCCTGACCAGTGTGGTGGCAATGTCATGTTATGTGCTTCCATCAGCAATCATGGGGTTCTCCACCATCATGCCACATTGAGGCCATACAACACTCAACATCTCTTGGCTTTTATGAGTGAGCAGCAGGAACATGAACAGACAGGACATGCTGTCTATGTCATTGTATGGAACAATGTGAGTCCCATCCAGGTCAGACAGTGGTTCAATATCAACCAAGATTTCCTAAATGTTTTTCTTCCACCATACTCCCCTTTCCTCAACCCAACAGAGGAGTTTTTCTCTTCATGGCATTGGAAGGTATATGACCGGCAACCCTAAACCAGGGAAAATCTCTTGCAGGCCATGGAACTGACCTTTAATGAAATAGAGGTGGATGCATCCCAAGCATGGATCCGGCATACTAGGAGTCATTTCCCACGCTGCCTACCCAGGGAAAATGTGGCCTGTGATGTAGATGAAGTCCTGTGGCCTGCCCCAGCACGTCAACATGATGCTGCAGTAGAGTAGATACTGTATGCACATCTATTATAATGTATTTCTTTGTATATATATATATATATATATATATATATATATATATATATACATTTTAGTGTGGGAGGGTTCATGGTTAAATTGGACCAGCCTGGTGGTCAATCTCCATTAATTGCACATTGCACCAGTAAGAGCAGAGTGTGAAGGTTCAATTAGCAGGGTAAGAGCACAGTTTTGCTCAAAATATTGCAATGCACACAACATTATGGGTGACATACAAAAGAGGACAAATTGTTGGTGCACGTCTTGCTGGCGCATCTGTGACCAAGACAGCAAGTCTTTGTGATGTATCAAGAGCCACGGTATCCAGGGTAATGTGAGCATACCACCAAGAAGGACGAAACACATCTAACAGTATTATCTGTGGACACAAGAGGAAGTGGTCTGAAAGGGATGTTCGGGTGCTAACCCCGATTGTATCCAAAAAGCATAAAACCACGGCTGCCCAAATCACGGCAGAATTAAATGTGCACCTCAACTCTCCTGTTTCCACCAGACCTGTCCATCAGGAGCTCCACAGGGTCAATATACACGGCTGGGCTGCTATAGCCAAATCTTTGGTCACTGATGCCAATGCCAAACATCGGTTTCAATGGTGCAAGGAGGGCAAATCTTGGGTTGTGGACAATGTGAAACATGTATTGTTCTCTGATGTTCACCTTACTGTTTTCCCCACATCCGGGATAGTTACGGTGTGTAGAAGCCCCAAAGAAGCGTACTACCCAGATTGTTGCATGTCCAGAGTGAAGCATGGGGGTGGATCAGTGATGGTTTGGGCTGTCATATCATGGCATTCCCTTGACCCAATACTTGTGCTAGATGGGCGCGTCACTGCCAAGGACTATGGAACCACATTCTGGAGGACCATGTGCATCCAATGGTTCAAACACTGTATCCTGAAGGCGGTGCCGTGTATCAGGATGACAATGCACCAATACACACAGCAAGACTGGTAAAAGATTGGTTTGATGAACATGACAGTGAAGTTGAACATCTCCCTTGGGCTGCACAGTCACCAGATCTAAATATTATTGAGCCACTTTGGGGTGTTTTGGAGGAGCGAGTCAGGAAACGTTTTCCTCCACCAGCATCACGTAGTGACCTAGTCACTATCCTGCAAGAAGTATGGCTAAAAACCCTCTGACCACTGTGCAGGACTTGTATATGTCATTCCCAAGAGGAATTGATGCTGTATTGGCCGCAAAAGAAGGCCCTACACCATGCTAATAAATTATTGTGGTCTAAAACACACACATATATTTATATTTATATATATATATATATATATATATATATATATATATATATATATATACAGAGAGAGAGAGAGAGAGAGAGAGAGCACTGTTTTGAGGCAATAGTTTGGTTTTGCAGGAAGAGGTTTTGTGAATTTAGGGTTTAAATTGGGTTCTGCGTTTACAGTTTGAAGAAATAGAAGCATGGTTTCAGGAAATCTGTCTTGGCAATTTAGAAAAACTGTAAACCTGACAAAATATGTGTTTACATTTTAGATTAGACCTGAGTAACATAACATGTGCACTGTTGGACCTGAAGTAAACACGTTTCTATTTAGACCAGAGCTGAGTAAACATGTGTATACTGTTTACACTAATTTTTTTTAAATAAGTAAGTGGAATGGATTTTAAATTGTGGAACATCATCAGAACCAGTGATTGTGGTTTTAGTGTCAAGTTCTTACCTTCCAGCAGCACAGCAACCAGCGGAGTTCGATCACTGTTCTTCGTTTGTTGAACGAGTAGTTCTCCATCTTCAAGAACCCGAGTCACTGGATCGCCCCATTTAATAATCCCATTCATGATATAACTAGCATAATCCTCCTGATTTGTCCCAAATGCCTAAAACACACACACACACACACACACACACACACACACACACACACACACACACACAAACATTCATATTAGTACACATACTTACACATAAATACTGAAAAAATAATCCCACTTAAAAACAAAAAATTTAAAGAAGAGATCAACAGTTTTTTAATGAGTCAAATACAGTGCAGGAACAAATGCATGTATAAAAGAATTAATTAATTAATTAATGGCTGATGGGATGAGTGTGTAAATCGATGCACCAGTGAATGACTGATAAATGGATGAACAGGAATTGGAATGGAATGTACAGATGAAGGTTCAAATGAAGGGATAAAACTCACAGGTTTAATGTCATTGTTGAGTGAACCCATGAAGTCAGCTCTAGTGACTTGCAGTTTCTCTGCTTTCTCCAGGTCAACCTCCACTGTAGCTGTAGCCTACAAGCACACACACACACACACAAAGTGATATTTGACATTTTAAACATTAATATTGAATCAAGCTACTAATTCCAGTGTAAAGATATAGTGAAATAAAGGCATTCTGAGCGGAGAAAAAAGACCCGCTATGTTGTGTTGTTCTCAGCACATGTTTTCACTCTCAGGTGAATTGTGATTGTGGTCACATGTGCACATTAATCCCATGCTGTGGAAACTTTGGCCCTTCCCAAATTGTTTTGCCCTCCCCAAGAGATGAGACATTGGCCACTCACAAATATTGTGTTTGCAAAATTCTTCAAAAATACTTTAGCAAAAGTAGCTTCTAACAAAGAGCAATGACAAAAAGCAACACTGGACTGGATTTTCCAACATAGAGTATAATAAGTGTCACTACAAAGCCTCCTTTATGAACTCATTTCTTTTCATCAATGAGTTCTTCTGGCTGACTGGCTACCTCATCTCCCCCTGCTGATAAGTGGTGAGCTGGCAGACTGGGAGGGTGGACAGAAGATAGCTTCTTATTCACAAGCTTCTCATTCAGATTGCCCATTCCACCTTATAACACGTAACCTTGCTCTGTTTATTGTTCCTTTTCATTTAGGCAGATTTTTTATTTACTTTTATCAGTGTCATTTAACATTCTCTGTATTAAACATAATTTAAGATGGAACAGGAAAAATAAAAAACTGGGCAAATTATAGGCTAACTGCAGACTGTTAAAGCTGACTGTGATAGCCTGCTTATACTGGCAAGTAGTTCCAAAGGCGGAGCCTGTTTTTGTACCCTGTTGGCTGATGGAGAATGTCTGCTTTTATCCGTTATGTGTCAATGAAGAGTACATGAAGTGTTTGTCTTCACTGCCCCTATTGCTCTGAGCAGCTGATTGCACTGGTGGCAAAATATCAGATTTAACACTTACACTATTCTAGGTCACTTCCATTGTAGCTGTGGCCTACACACATGTACACACACTCCAACACACCTTTATATGCCGGTTCATGGCGGTGGACTGAGCCGCTCGCACTAAACCCTCCAGTTCAGCTCCACTGTAGTTCTTTGTTTCTGTGGCAAGTTCCTTCAGGTCCACATCTATTGCCAGGAGCTTAAACTCCCGCATCTTTGCCGTGTGGATACTGAGGATCTGCATACGGCCTTTCTCATCCGGCAAACCTGAGAACCACACACACACACACACACACACACAGAGAGAGAACTCAGAACCTGACAACAGAACCTGAGAGTCATACAAACACAAAACCTACCAAAAATGAGCCACACAGACACAGGACCACAGAACCTGAGGACCAAATAGACCCTGAACCTGAGAAACTGAACCACAGAAACAGAACCTAAGAATCACAGTCACAGAACCAAAGAGAGAACATGAGAACTGCACACATGTAAAACCAGAAAACCACACAACCAGAGAAAGAGGAATGAGGACAGGTAGAGGACAAGTAAATGTATGAAGGAGTGAATATGAATAGATTAACTGAGATGAGATGAGATGAAATGAGTAGTTACCAATCTCCATCTTCACTTCAAATCTGCCAGGTCTCATCAGTGCATCATCGATGAGATCCGGTCTGTTAGTCATTCCTGAAAAATACAAATTATAATATACCTTTAAAAAAAAAGTTTAAAAAAAGTGCCTCTCTACTTCTCCACACGGGTTGAATAAGAGTCAGTGTAATGGTGTTGAGTATTGTATTTATGGTCAAAAGGTCCTTAGGTTGCTATACTTGAAAGTAACAGGTTGCATAAATGTTGAATAGTGTTGGAGTAATGGCGTTTAGATTTATACCAATGAGGGCGGCACAGTGGCGCAGCAGGTAGTGTCGCAGTCACACAGCTCCAGGGCCTGGAGGTTGTGGGTTTGATTCCCGCTCCGGGTGACTGTCTGTGAGGCGTTGGTGTGTTCTCCCCGTGTCCGCGTGGGTTTCCTCCGGGTGCTCCGGTTTCCTCCCACAGTCCAAAAACACACGTTGCAGGTGGATTGGCGACTCGAAAGTGTGAGTGAATGTGTGTGTGTGTCTGTGTTGCCCTGTGAAGGACTGGTGTCCCCTCCAGGGTGTATTCCCGCCTTGCGCCCGATGATTCCAGGTAGGCTCTGGACCCCCCGCGACCCTAAATTGGATAAGCGGTTACAGATAATGGATGGAATGGATTTATACCAATGACAAGGATGTTGTTGAGTTGCTCCACTCCGTCAATTTTGGACAGTAACTGGTTGACGACTGTGTCATGGACACCAGTGCTGCTTGCTCCGGTTCCTCTCTGTTTGCAGATTGCATCTAGCTCGTCAAAAATTATTATATGTAGACCACTGTTTGCCCCAAGCTACAAACATAAAGACAGACATAAAGAACATTTTTAGTGGTTATTATAGTATCCAAGTTAATGCTAAATGTTTGTTATAGTATTATTGGTGATTGCTAATGTTGCTAGATCATAAATACAGTATTCTTTGCTCAGTGTTGTTATGTGGATATTTTACCCATGCCGATTGTTGGGATTGTTTTATTATTTGCAATCACTAATAAAGTGTGTGTTCAAAAAATATAATATGTGAAGTATTGTGTGTGTGTGTGTGTGTGTTTCTGACCCTTTTCTGCTCCTCCTCAGCATCAGCAAACAGTTTGCGAATGTTAGCCTCTGATTCTCCTACATATTTGTTGAGAATCTCAGGGCCATTAACGACCTTCGGTTCTCTAGCATTCAGCATCTTCCCGATCTGGCGAGCCATCAGAGTCTTCCCACAACCAGGAGGACCAAACAACAGGATTCCCTTTACATGTTTACACCCTAAACACAGACACACACACACACACACACACACACACAATAACACACTGCAGGAATATCTTAAGGTATTTTCTGAAAGCTCATTTAACTCTTCCACAAAATTCTACAAAAAACCTCATTGTAAAGTGTTGTTTGTTGTGTTTATGTGTGTGTGGGTGTGTGTGTGTACCCATCTGTTCCACAATATCTGGAGGGAAAACTCGAGAGGCAAAAGCCCGCCGGAAGATGTCGGAGAACTCTTTGTCCAAGCCTCCAATTCCCATGCGCTCAAAGTTCCAGTCGGGATTAATGATGGTCTGACGAGCTTCTTTAGTTTTTGCTTTTCCTAAAAATACAGAAAATTCCAGAGTAAAACACTTTGTGGGAGATACATTAACTGAGGAGTAAAAAATGATAATTAAATAAACTGACCAACAAGGTTCAGGGAGGAGCTCTCTGCTTTCTCAAATATCATCTGGCTGTTCCCCACCAGCAAACCAATCTCAATCTGAACACACACACATTTTAGAATACCATTTAGAAACAACACAGCATTTACAACAGCATTAACAAATAGAATGAATTAATTAATGTTTATTGCCTTCTGCTTCTTGCCGGATGCTGATTCCCCCTTCAGAATACTTGGGTCCATTGCCTCAATTTCCTTCACCACCAAACCAAATAGTTTATCACAGAAACTGAAGACTAGCTACAGAACACACTCACACACACACACACACACACACACACACACACACACACACACACACAATTCATCATTATGAACATCATCATCATTTGCTACAACATCAAAACCTCCTCCATTATCTTTTTAGAACATTTCTCTTGTGAAGGCAGATATGGGTAGACAAAGTCAGATATTTTTGGGGAGAAGTTCAGGACAGCTTTCGTGTGTATAAAGTGTGTAAAGCCGAACCCTTCCAACCTTTTGATTGATGAATAGAAAAAGAGAAAGAGAAAGGGTGGAGATGAGTGGAGGAGTTCGAGCATGGTCCTACTCCGAAAATGTAACATTGCAAAAAAGTTCAACAATCAGAGGTTGCACTACAGCACCAGTGATGCCATCATTATATTGTTTGGTTATTTATAATAATAATAATTCATTCATTCATTATCTGTAACCGCTTATCCAGTTCAGGGTCGCGGTGGGTTCAAAGCCTACCTGGAATCACGGGCGCAAGGCAGGAATACCCCTTGGAGGGGGGACCCGCCAGTCCTTCACATGGCAACACACACATAAACACATTCACTCACTCACACACTCACACCTATGGACACTTTTGAGTCACCAATCCACCTACCAACGTGTGTTTTTGGACTGTGGGAGGAAACTGGAGCACCCGGAGGAAACCCACATGGACACGGGGAGAACACACCAACTCCTCACAGACAGTCACCCGGAGCGGGAATCGAACCCACAACCTCCAGGCCCCTGGAGCACTACCTGCTGTGCCACAGTGCCGCCCTTATTATTATTATTATTATTATTATTATTATTATTATTTTAATACTGGAATTGGGTGACGTAGATTTAAACTTCACTAAAATTTCATTAAGATTTTAGACATTGGAGTAGTGTATATGATTCCTTTTTTCCTACTGTTGGTTGCAGTTGGGGCGGCATGGTGGCGCAGCAGGTAGTGTCGCAGTCACACAGCTCCAGGGGCCTGGAGGTTGTGGGTTCGATTCCAGCTCCAGGTGACTGTCTGTGAGGAGTTGGTGTGTTGTCCGCGTGGGTTTCCTCCGGGTGCTCCGGTTTCCTCCCACAGTCCAAAAACACACGTTGCAGGTGGATTGGCGACTCGAAAGTGTCCGTAGGTGTGAGTGAATGTGTCTGTGTTGCCCTGTGAAGGACTGGCGTCCCCTCCAGGGTGTATTCCCGACTTGCGCCCGATGATTCCAGGTAGGCTCTGGACCCCCCGCGACCCTAAATTGGATAAGCGGTTACAGATAATGGATGGATGGTTGCAGTTGGTGCATTAATTAGTGCAGTGCAGAGTCTATACATTGTGCATTATTGCAACGTGAATGCTGAACAGGTAAGCAGGCATATTGCATACACAATGGCTTGCTTTATTGCTGAACTGCCTCTTAATCACAAACATCTATTGCAGCAACCACATGTCTGCAGATGCAGCACCTCTCCCACAGTCCATACCTCAGTCTAACCTGTTACTCCTGAACAAGACACCAAGTGTAACACTGGAGCAGGCAAGAGGTAGGATGCAAATGCAAGTTTGTTTTATTGGAGTGTGGAAAATGTGACATAAAAAAACAAATATTCATTACATGGATTAAATACCACCCTGTCTCTTACCAGAAAAAAAATATGTGTCAATTTCCATTTAAAGAATAAAATGTTGTATTGTATGTATGTATAATTTGTATCTGAACTGAATACAAACCATCGAAAAATGCAATCAGCTCAACTGTTTTGTATTCCACTGTGTGGCCAAAGCAAAATACAAAGCAGGGATTGCATTTCAGCTGAGAGCAGTGCTGTTTTAATGCCACAATTGAAAAACAATCATTTCAATCAGTCCTCTACCGAATTTGGGGTGTGGTTCTTCTAGTGTTCTAGACTGTGGTTCTTGGAGCCAGGGGTTTTTCTAATGTGATATTTATGTATAAAGAATTACTTTGATTCTTAAAATCAGTCAGCTTTATTGTCATTACAGAATGAAATGTAGTTTCTCCAGGACACAGTGCTAACATTAGTTCTGTCTAAAAGCAGCTGTAAGTTCCCAGCTCTGACCTGCTGCTCTCTGTGTCGCCGCAAAACAAACCCCTGTAGGTGAGACTCCAATGGCCACAGCACTGAAAGAAGGACAGATAACTCTGGCTAGTCATTGGCTTATTTAAAGTGACGGCCAATAAAAAGTGCATTCTCTGTTTAGGAGTTGTGGAGTATCTGGCCCTCCAGTATTGCTGCAGTGTTAGTGCAGTTTCAGTGCTGTGTTAGTGTAGTGTTAGTGCTTTGTAAGTAAGTGAAGTCAGATTTATTTATATAGCACATTTAAAAGACAGTAAATGTCGGCCAAAGTGCTGCACAATAAAAATAAACTAACAAACAAAATCAGATAAAATTATAAAACATACATGTAAAGAAATAAAACAAGTAAAAGAATCTAAAAATAAAATGTTGTGGAGAAAATACTGATGGCAAGACAACCAAGGCAGAACAAATGGCTAAAATAATTTAAAAGGATCCAAACACCAGAGAAAATAAATAGGTTTTCAAATTGGACAAAAGTCACTATTGTAGGGGACTGCTTTATGAAGAGTGGGAGACTGTTCCAAAGTCTTGGAGTGGCTACAGCAAATGCCAGAACTTCTTTGAACCTCAACCGAGAATGAGGGGTGTCTAAAAGCAATTGGTTAGAAGAACGTAGGGCACGGGGGGAGAGATCAAAGTCAAAGAAGATCCGAAATATATTTCGGGTCCAGGCCATGGAGAACTTTAAAGACAAAAAGTAACACTTTAAATTCAACTCTGTATTTCACTGGTAGCCAGTGCAACGACGCCAACACAGGGGTAATTCTCTCGCTTTTCTTAGTACCAGTCAAAAGCCTCTAACAACAGTGCTTATTTGCTTTTCAAATGTAAGATCAGTGTCAAAGACGAAACAAAGGTTTTTTACTTGGCTGTGTACATTAGATGACAGATGCCCCAGTTCATTGGCCATGGTTGGACTCAAGTGGGAATTTCCGAAAATTATCACATCTCTAAGTAAGTAAGTAAGTAAAATTTGTTTATAGAGCCCATTTTACATGACAATGTCAACCAAAATGCTGTACAAGGTTTGTACATATACAAAACATACCATACAACAAACAAAATATTAGCAATTAAATGCCAAGGTAAAAAGATGCGTTTTAAAGTCTGGATTTAAAAACTGCAAGAGATAATGTTAGTGTTAATCTTTGTTAGTGCAGTGTTAGTGCAGTGTTAATGTTTGTTTGTGCAGTGTTAGTGCAGTGTTAATGGTTGTTTTTGCAGTGTTAGTGTTTATGTTTGTTAGTGCAGTGTTAATGCAGTGTTAACGTTTGTTTGTGCAGTATTAATGTTTGTTAGTACAGTGTCAGAGCAGTGTTAATCTTTGTTACTGCAGTGTCAGTGCAGTGATAATTATTGTTAGTGCAGTGTTAGTGCAGTGTTAATGTTTGTTAGTGCAGTGTTAATGTTTATTAATGCAGTGTTAATGTTGTTAGTGCAGTGTTAATGTTTGTTAATGAAGTGTTAGTGCAGTGTTAATGTTTGTTAGTGCAGTGTTAATGATTGTTAGTGTAATGTTAATGATTGTTAGTACAGTGTCAGTGCAATGTTTATGTTTGTTAGTGCAGTGTTAATGTGTGTTACCGCCGTGTTAGTGCAATGTTAATGTTTGTTAGTGCAGTGTTAATGTTTATTAGTGCAGTGTTAATGTTTGTTAGTGCAGTGTTAATGATTGTTAGTGTAATGTTAATGATTGTTAGTACAGTGTCAGTGCAATGTTTATGTTTGTTAGTGCAGTGTTAATGTGTGTTACCGCCGTGTTAGTGCAATGTTAATGTTTGTTAGTGCAGTGTTAATGTTTATTAGTGCAGTGTTAATGTTTGTTAGTGAAGTGTCAATGTTTATTAGTGCAGTGTTAATGTTTGTTAGTGCAGTGTCAGTGCAGTTATAATGTTTGTTAGTGCAGTGCCAGTGCAGTGTTAATGGTTGTTAGTGCAGTGTCAGTACAGTGTGCACTGAACTCAGTGTTAGTGCAGTGTTAGTGTTTGTTAGTCCAGTGTTAGTGCAGTATTAATGTTTATTACTGTCGTGTAAATGACTGTTAATGCAATGTTAGTGCAGAGTTACTGCAGTGTTAGTGCTGAGTTAGTGTTTGTTAGTGCAGTGTTAGTACAGTGTTAATGCTATGCCAGAGCAGTGATGATGCTTTTTTGTGCAATGTTAGTGCAGTGCTGACCTGCTGACCCACAGAGAAGGCCTGGTTGTTGAACTGTTGAATAAATTCACTGGCCATTTTGTCCGAGTCATAAGGACTGGAGTCTGTGCTCTTTTTTTGCAGGAAGTCGATCTCGATGGTCATTGCTCCAATGCACTGCTTTGACTTGTCAAATATATAGTTTGTCACTAAGAAGATGTAAAACAACATATTTTAATACAGGCCATTAAAATAAATAAACACAAGTGAAGAAACTACTGAACCTAAAATTTATTCACCTTCTATTTCCTGCCCAATAGACAGACCAGCCCATTTCCTCTGAAAGAAAGAGTCAAAGAGAGAGATTGAGTACTTATTTAGTACTGAAAGGGTATTACATATTTAGTGAGTATAAAGACCCTACTGACTTAGAACTGATTCTGTACTGAAAAGGTACAGAATGAGTACGGAGAGAGTGCTGAGTAATGGTTCAGTACGGAGTGAGTTCTGGTTAATCCAGCTTGTGGGGTTGGGATCACTGACCTGAGGAAGGCTGAATGCGATGGTTCCTGGGGCGACAGTGTGATGGCTCTTCACCGTAAACACAAACTTGTGAGTGGGTGTGGTCTTCACAGTCACATGTCTGTAGGCAGATGGACTCAGATCAGTTCAGGAAACAGATGAGAAGGATTTGAATGAGTGAAGAGCAGTGTTTATATTAGAGTCTCAGCAGAACACAAGTACAGTTCATCATGACTGTGGTGACTTCACCACAGTCATCAGGTTTGGTTCTGTAGGTTCTCTTAATTCCTGACCGATTCAGTGCTCAGTTCTGTTTTTGTGTGGAATTTCTTCCTGCATTTGTGCTGAAATTTCACCTGTGTTTATTTGTAATTCCTGCCTGAGAATGTGTTGAATTCCAGTCTATGTTTGGGTTGGAATCTAATTTGAGTGCACCTGGATTTGTGTGGAATTATTGTCTGTGTTTTTATGTACTTCCAGTCAGAATCATGTGGAATTCCAGCCTGTGTGTGTGTGTGTGTGTGTGTGTGTGTGTGTGTGTGTGTGTGTAAAATCCTAGCATGTGTTGGTATGTAATTCTAATTTTCACTGACTCACTGTCCAGACTGCAGGTCTTTCTCACTGACCACAGCGCAGTTAGTTAGAGAAAGTTCATCTGTTGGGCATCGAGCTGCCTGCATCGTCTACAAAAGACAAATGACACAAAATAAACAAAAAACAAAAATGAGACAGGAATAGGAATAAAGACAGAAGCTCTCAAAGACAAAGACAGAGAACTACAGAGAGTAGAAACCCCCAAAAGTGGTTCATGGGGTAGTGTGAGTGCTTTAGGGGGTGGTGTGGGTGTTCAGAGGGTGGTGTAAGGGGATTTAGGGGGTGATGTGATGGGTTCAGGGAGTGGTGTTATGGGTTCAGGGTGTGGTGTAGGGGGTTCAGGGGGTGATGTGAGTGGGTTCATGTGGTGCTGTGATTCAGTTAAAAGTCCAGCATGGGGGTGCACAGGGATTGGGGGGATTGTTACATTTGTAAAGGCACCGTTATGCGGAAGGAAATCTACAGGGCTTGGAGCGACACACTGCCAACCAGACAACGTCTTTTTCAGAGTATGCCTTGTTTATTTCAGTGAGACAAGGCCAGTCCACATTCTGTGTGGATTACAGCAGCACGAATCCTTAGTAAAAAGTCTGGGAGTAAAAGAGTCTGGGGCTTTATGAAACAAACACTGTAACAAAGCCCCAAGCTGTGGAGCAGAATCAGAGAACAGTTCACTTTCAGAACTACAGCGACTGGCCTCTTCAGTTCCCAAATGCTCACAGACTGCTGTTAGAGAGGACCTGAGGAACACCACTATGTTACTGCTTTCCTGGAAAACTGTTACGCCCCGTCCTGTCAGGTCTGTTTTCCCCGCCATGTGCTCTCTTAGCACATGGCTCTGTTTGTTATTGTCCATGTCTCTGCCCATGCCTTTGTTCGGCCTCCTTGTCCATCCTCCTCGTTATCTGTTTCAGGTGTGTCTCGTCTGTATCATGTATTTAAGTTCCCTTGTGTCATTTCCTTGTATCGGTCATTTGTTTGGTTCTATATACCTAGTCATGTTCTCGTTCTAATTCCTAGTCATGTTGTTTCTCGTTCCAATTCCTCGTATTGTATTGTTTCGTTTCTCAGCTGTCACGTTTCTTGTTCTAGTCTGCCTCATCTGTTCCTCGCTTCGTGTTTGCCCTCAAGTCTGCTTGCGTTTGTTTTGGTTTTTTTTATAAATAAAGGTCTGTGTTGTAGCGTGTGCGTCCGCCTCCGTCAGTCCGACTCAGCGGTCTTGACAAACATGTTGCTGGCATCAAATTTAATATGGGCAAGTATTTTTAAAAAGACAATAAAATGTGTTGATTGATTGATTGATTCATTCATTCATTCATTCATTCATTCATTACCTGTAACCGCTTATCCAGTTCAGGGTTGCGGTGGGTCTGGAGCCTATCTGGAATCATTGGGAGCAAGGCTGGGACACACCCTGGAGGGAGGGCCAGTCCTTCACAGGGCAACACATGCCTTCAATTGTGTTCATAATATACTTATGTACCTCATTACATTTAGGTTTTATTTATATTTTACCCAATGTTCTAACTGTTTTTGGAAATTGGGTAGTATAAATAAAATATTTATTTATTTACTAAATAAATATTTAGTAGTATTTTTAATCATTATAAATTCCTCATTATTTAAATAAACCACTGTGAAAAAATTAACTGAATTCTACATAAAGCATTAAACTTTAAACAGATTTAGGTCAAAACCTCATTAAGCTCAAAAAGCGATTCAGAGAAAATCTGCTGCACTCTAAATTTAGTTGCTTCCAGAAACTGTAATGTTTAAATTAATGAGGCTTCATCTCAAGAGAAATCAAAAACATCAAGGAACACAGATAGAGTTACATAAATCTCCACGTTAACCACACAAGATTCACTTGACTAATCAAGGAAACCAACATGAGCTCAGGTTTAGTATACTTTTTGCTGAATACAGTCATATTTTGGCTTTAATTATTCACAAATTTTTAAAGACCTGAGGAAAGTCAGATGTAGTTTAATAAAGCAGCATCATAGTAATTTATTAATCTGCAATAAATTACTTTATTATTCAGTCATCAGAGAAAATAACAGTAAAAACCAATGCCATTTTCTTAGGATTCTAAACTGAATGGAAATCATTTCAAAATGTGTAGATTTCATTTTAAACACAACATTAAAATTCAGTTTTAACTTTTCATTAAAATTCATTTTAATTCCATATTCTGGTTTTCTTAGTTGCTACAAAACCTTTCCTCAAATCTACTTCCCTTTTCTCCAAACAGTACACACCTATCACAAACTACACACTTTGCCTGGTTTTGCTAAATTCAGCCATAGACTCAAAAAGATTTTATCATTTTATTACCAAGCATTGCTGTAAAATGGCACCAATCCAGTCAGAGCATAAATACAACACAGCAGTCACTGCACTCTACACAAACAGAGACACAACACTACTCTCTCTGCACAGAAGGAAGAAAATCTATACTCATGACCCTACTGTAATATGAACACTTTACTCCAAGTCCGTCATAAACTCTAAGTGTTTACATTTTGAAGTATTTAATCAGCAAAATGTGGTTTTGAACAGAAAATTAACTGTTTGGCTACTTGTGTGATGTAGTGTAGGTTTGGAAAACATGTTTTATGTATCAGTAAACGTAAAAAACAATATTAGGAGGAACATATAAATAATGAGTGTCTTCTGTTGTTCTGAGGACACACGTCAATCCTCTCTGTCATGTCACCGACTTTCTACAAATTCATTTTAGAGCATTAGGGGTTTACATGGTGAAACTGAAATGGCAAGAGTCTAGTAGCTCATAAAAACTGTACAGAAGAACAATAAAGGGGTTTGTGTTTGTGTTTTAGTCTGGAAATATAGCTGCTGTAGGATTAGAGCTTACACACACATACACATCAGCACACATTCTCTACCACAGATGATAAAGATTTTTGGTTCTGATCCTGTGGAGATTAATATGTGCTCCTGGCTACTTTACCAGAAACACTGAGCATGGTCAGTCAGGGGTCAGAGCCTGCGGTGCTGCATGATGCAGAAGAAAGGATGAGCTGCACACACAGATGGAGCTACAGTGTGTTACTGTCCACATTGTCGTACTGAGAAATAACAAAGAGCAGGCCATAAACTGACCAGTGTTTCTGATAAAGTGGCCAGAGTAGACTGCAGATGTAAATCTAGATGTAAATTATTAATTTTCACAAACACATTTCAACCTTAAACAGGAAAAATATTGTGTGTGTGTGTGCGTGCGTGCGTGTGTGTAATCTGGCATTAGCAGAGTAAATTCAAGGTTAAAACCAAGAACTCTCTCTCTCTCGCTCTCTCTCTCTCTTTATATATTTATATATATATATATATATATATATATATATATATATATATATATATATATATATATATACATATATATATATATATATATATATGTATGTATATATATATATATATATATATATATATATATATGTGTGTGTGTGTGTGTGTGTGTGTGTGTGCTGCATTATTTAAGGTGGAATTGATGAAATGCGGCAGAAGCGAAACCTCGTGGAGGTTAAAGCTGTAGATCCAGCGCGAGCTACTTCACCTTCACGTTTACCGCCTCAACACACACAAACACATCGCGCGCACATAGCGCACTCACGCACAGAGCACACACACGCACAGAGCACAAACACACACGCGCGCGCACAGAGCACACACACACAGAGACACACTAATCGCGAGGCGGCTCCGAGATTTATTTATTTATTTATTTGTGTTTGATCTAGATTTGTGTCTGAATCAGAAACACGGCTTCACTCCAACATCAAACACACATCACTGTGTCATTAAAGTATTCACCGATTCATTAATAACATCATAATCACACCACCACATCATTAAACGGAGGATTTCTTACCCGGGACGCCATCTTTCCGTGTGCTCGCGCTCCTCTAGCCTCAAGCCCCCCGAGATTCAGCACCAAGGACAGAGTCAGCAACAGCGCCCCCACAGTATACACCACAGCATCTACACACAGAGCGCCCCCTGCGGCTAAACACTGCAACTATACAACAGCATCTACACACACAGCGCCCCCTGCGGCTCAACACTTCAACTATACAACAGCATTTGCACACAGAGCGCCCCCTGAGCCCGACACTGCAACGATACAACAGCATTTACACACATAGCGCCCCCTGCGGCTCAACACTGCAGTTCCACTGCAACTACCCTCATCACTGAGGGAGAAGATATTCAATCTAGATTCTATACAACATTTCACATACTCTCACCCATTCACTCACACACCCAAACCCAAAAGAGAGAAAGAGAGAGAGAGAAAGAGAGAGAGAGACTTGCTACTTATAACATGCACTATAAATAAGCATGTCAATACTTTAAAGGTACATACATAAATCAAATACACACACACACACACACACACACACACACATATATATATATATATATATATATATATATATATATATATATATATATATATATATTAAGTATAAGTACTGTTCTAATAACAGTCACAACAATAAAGCTATTTGAATCTGAATCTGAGAGACTGCAGCACACATACACACACACACACACATACATACACACACACACAGAGCAGAGAGAGAGAGAGAGAGAGACCCAGAGCTGCAGTGTGTGAGAGCTTGAGTCTCTTAAGGCGATATTGTGTTGTTGTTTATTTTGTGTTTACATTCATGTCTCATGACCTTTCCTTAACATTCGTTGCTCTTTAATCTAATCACCAAATGAACAGCAAAAATCCTTTGATGTACTGAGCCTAAGCTCAGAACAAACATCACACAGCAGAAAAAGAGAACCACGGATTCAGGAGAAGGGAGGAATGAGAGCATGAAGTGATGGAGGGATGAAGGTATGAATCAATGACAGGATGAAGTGAGTGTAAAGGGTGATGGATGAGAAGAGGAGTGTGTGATTATTTGGAGCAAAAGCGTGAGCTTCGCCTCATTTTCATCGTCAGAAAAAAAACAGATTCAGCACCGTGCGCAGGGAACAGCAACACACACACACACACACACGAGAGAGAGAGAGAGAGAGAGAGAGAGCGATAGAGAGAGAGAGAGAGAGAGAGAGAGAGAGAGAGAGAGAGAGAGAGAGAGAGAGAGAACACAGAAGAGTATGGGAAGCCGTTCAGGAAATAATTATAATGTACTTTGTACATATATATTGGTTTATGGAGAAACTACTTGGTTTAATGGCACATACATTGGTTTTAAACTGTTGGTTTGTATATATCGGTTTGTGAATATATATTGGATTATCAGTTTATACATTGGTTTCCTAGCATATATATTGGTTTGTATGTATTGGTTTGTTGGTATATATATTGGACTCTCAGTACATACATTGGTTTATTAGCATATACATTGGTTTCTTGGCATATATATTGGTTTGTGTATATCGGTTTGTGGGCATATATCGGTTTGTGGGCGCATATATTGATTTGTGTATATCGGTTTTTGGGCATATATCGGTTTGTGGGCACGTATATTGGTTTGTGGGCATGTATATTGGTTTGTGTATATCGGTTTGTGGGTGCATATAGTGGTTTGTTTATATCGGTTTGTGGGAGCATATATTGGTTTGTTTATACCGGTTTGTGGGCATATATATTGGATTCTGCGCTGCATGGTAGAAATTTGCCGCTCAGCGCTGTTCAGCGAGTAGCCTGTTTTGATTGTCGTACATGTTTATGGCTTGTTTTGTGTGTTGTGAGGGTAAACAGTTTGTCACTTCCTGTATTTAGCGCTATTCATTAGTCCATGAAGCGTTAAAAGCAATGTGCGCAGCATTATGTACACATCGAACAGTCCCTTTCGTTCACCGCGGCTCTGCGAATCAGGAGCTAACTTCAGCGTCGTAGAAAACACATTGTTGTAGAACGTAATCCAATCGGCTAGTCTGAGCTTTGTTGTCTTTATTATGACCTTTATTTAGTATTTATAATCGCGGAGCTCTGTCACCGGGCCACTCGGTTTTATTTGGAATATGTCAAAAGTTTGTCCAAACTGAGGTTCATTAAAACCGCGCAGCACAATCAAAACAGGCTGCTCGCTGAACAGCACTGAGCGGCAAATTTCTACCATGCAGCGCAGAATCCAATATATATATATGCCCACAAACCGGTATAAACAAACCAATATATGCGCCCACAACCCGATATATGCCCACAAACCGATATACACAAACCAATATATATGCCCACAAACCGATATAAACAAACCAATATATGCGCCCACAAACCGATATATGCCCACAAACCGATATAAACAAGCCAATATACGCCCCCACAAACCAATATATGTGCCCACAAACCGATATATGCCCACAAACCGATATAAACAAACCAATATATGCGCCCACAAACCGATATATGCCCACAAACCGATATAAACAAACCAATATATGCGCCCACAAACCAATGCATATACCAACAAACCGATATACACAAACCAATATATATGCTGGAAAACCAATGTATGTACTGGTAATCCGATATATATACCCACAAACCAATATATATATACCCACAAACCAATATATATACCCACAAACCAATATATATGCCAAGAAACCAATGTATATGCTAATAAACCAATGTATGTACTGAGAGTCCAATATATATACCAACAAACCAATACATACAAACCAATATATATGCTAGGAAACCAATGTATAAACTGATAATCCAATATATACTCACAAACCGATATATACAAACCCACAGTTTAAAACCAATGTATGTGCCATTAAACCAAGTAGTTTCTCCATAAACCAATATATATGTACAAAGTACATAATAATTATTTCCTGAACGGCTTCCCATAGTATAGTAAATAAATCACAGACAGTAAATCAGCAGGAGATTTTCAGTTAGAGCATCTCAAACACAGAGCGGTAAGTAAACACTTTAGTTTAGTGTGTGTGAGTGTAGTGTGTATGTGTGTAGTGTAGTGAGTGTAGTATAGTGTAGTGTGTGTGTGTGTGTGTGTTATGTAGTGTAGTGCAATGTTTTGTAGTATAGTGTGTGCGTAGTGAGTGTATTGTGTGTGTGTAATTTAGTGTAGTATAGTGGTGTGTGTAGTATAGTGTAGTCTGTGTAGTGTAATGAAGTAGTGTGTGTGTGTGTGTAGTATTGTGTATTGTGTGTGTGTGTGTGTGTATGTGCGTGTGTGTAATGTAGTGTGGTGTAGTGTGTGTGTAATGTAGTGTAGTGTTGTGTGTGTAATATTGTGTAGTGTAGTGTACTGTGTGTGTAGTATTGTGTAATGTAGTGTGTGTGTGTGTGTAATGTATTGTAGTGTATTGTGTGAGTGTAATGTAATGTGTGTGTAGTGTAGTGTGTGTAGCACAGTGTAGCACATGGTGTGTGTAATGTAGTGTAGAGAGTGTGTGCATGTGTGTGTGTGTGTGTGTGTAATGTAGTTCTGTGTGTGGTAAAGTGCAGTGTAGTGTGTGTGTAATGTATTGTAGTGTGTTTAGTATAGTGCAGTGTAGTGTGTGCGGTATTGTGTGTGTGTAATGTAGTATAGTGTGTGTTTAGTATAGTGTAGTGTGTGTGTAATGTAGTGTAGTGTGTGTGTGTAATATAATGTGTGTGTAGGATAGTGTAATATAGTGTGCGGTATACTGTGTGTGTAATGTAGTGTAGTTTGTGTTTAGTATAATGTAGTGTGTGTAGTATGGTGTAGTGTGTGTGTAATATAGTGTAGTGTAGTGTGTGTAGTATGGTGTAGTGTGTGTGTGTGTTTTTTAATGTAGTGTACTGTTTGTAGCATAGTGTAGTGCATGGTGTTACGCTGTGCTGTATATGTGTGTGTTCTCTCTCTCTCTCTCTCTCTCTCTCTCACTATCTCTGTAAATTTATAGGTTCTGCAATCTGTTCCAGTCCATGTTTGTTCCCCTGTCTAGAGTTCATTCCATATTCCAGTTCGTGTATTTGTTCGTCGTCCGGTCCACCATCCAGTCCATGTGTTGTGTCTGTCACCATTTCCGTCTACGTCATCTCGGCGGAAGTCATAAATACGACTGTGTGTACGATGCTAAGAAGCTTTGTTTTGTGCTGTGATTTGTGTTGTGTATATTGAATTCTGTTTACCCAAATTCTGTTTTGACTTTGATCCATTCCTATTTCGACTACGAGTTTGTTTTTGCCCTTTTTGAATACTGACGATAGATCTATCTTTTGTAAATTATTATAAACACTGTATATAAATATATATTTCACCAGAGTAGGGTTGGCTGCCGTTTGTTTTGGGAGTGGGTTTTGTGTGGGTTTTTGTGAATAGACAGGTGAATAGACAAGGTAAGGTGTTGTCTTTTGTTTCCTTTTGTTTTCACTTAGGTAAGTTAGAGTTGTTTGTGGGTCAGTTAGGAGGGGTGTTTGTTTGTTGTTTTTGCCGGCTAAAGGCCATCCTGAAGTTCACTGGTGTTTGGTTTCATTGTAAATATCCCAACCACAATATATATTCTATTCATTATCCATTCTGTGTTTCCGTTTGTGTCCTTTTGTTTCACCATTTACATCTCTGTTAAAGTTATTCCCTTCATATATATTAATTTCAACCCATCCCTCATTCTGTTACGGCTCAACCCTAGACTGGGTCGTAACAATGGTGTGTGTGTAATGTAGCGTAATGTAGTGTAGTGTGTGTAGTATAGTGTAGTGGAGTTTGTGCCATATAGTGCGTGTCTAATGTAGTCTAGTGTGAGTTTAGTACAGTGTAATGTAGTTTAGTGTGTGTGTAAAGTAGTGTAGTGTATTGTGTGTGTATAGTATAGTGTAGTGTGTGTAGTATAGTGTAATGTAGTGTGTGTAGTGTAGTGTGATTGTGAAATTGATGCATGTCGTCACATTTTTTAAAACAAGAAACATCACAAAATTTCAGACATGGTTTCCCTCCTCGTTCACCTCCACCACCTCCTCCTTCACCTCTACAATTTCCACCTCCACCTCCTCCATTTACTCCACCTTCACCACCTCCTCCTCCTCCTTCACCTCCACCACCCCTTCACAACCTCCTCCTCCTCCATCTCCACAACCTTCTCTTCCTCCTTCACCTCCACAACCTCCACCTCCTCCATCTACACTACCTCCTACTCTTCCAAAACCTCCATCTCCACCACTTCCTCCTCCTCCTTCATCTCCACCATCTCCTACTTCATCTCCATCACCATCTCCTCCGTCATCTCCATCACCTCCATCTCCAAGTATATGCAGGGGGTTTCTGTGTCACAGTTCCAGGCTCCTGGAGTTTGTGGGTTAGAATCTCACTCTGGGTGACTGTCTGTGAAGAGTGTGGTGTGTTCTCCCCGTGTCCGCATGGGTTTCCTCCAAAAATTCACGTTGGTAGGTGGATTGGAGACTCAAATGTCTCTGTAAGTGTGAGTGCGTGACTGACTATGTGAGTGTGTGTCACACACTGGCGCCCCCTCCAAGGTGTGATCCTGCCTTGTGTCCAATGATTCTGGGTATGCTCTGGACTGGATAAGTGTTACAGACAATTAATTAATTAATTAATTGATAATATGCCCAAATATTATAGCAGCCATGGCCAGTGATTAGAGAAATGTGTGTGTGTTGCCACTCAGGGGTTAAATGCAAAATACATGTTTTGTTGCACTGTTGACAAACAGACATCAAACTCACGCCTCTGCATCAGACTCAACTCAGTCTCACACCACAGAATCAGACTCAGCTCACACCTCAGACTCAGACTCACACCACAGAGTCAGACTCAACTCAGACTCACACCTCAGACTCACAGCACAGAGTCAGACTCACACCTCAGAGTCAGACTCACACCTCAGACTCAGACTCAACAAATAGTCACACTACAAAGTCAGACTCAGACTCACAGCACAGAGTCAGAATCAACCCAGACTCACGCCTCAGACTCATATCACAGACTCAGACACAACTCAGGTTCACACCTCAAACTCAACTCAGACTCACACGACAGAGTCAGACTCAATTCAGACTCACACCACAGAATCAGACTCAGCTCACACCTCAGACTCAGACTCACACCACAGAGTCAGACTCACACCTCAGACTCACAGCACAGAGTCAGACTCACACCTCAGAGTCAGACTCACACCTCAGACTCAGACTCAACACATAGTCACACTACAAAGTCAGACTCAGACTCACAGCACAGAGTCAGAATCAACCCAGACTCACGCCTCAGACTCATATCACAGACTCAGACACAACTCAGGCTCACACCTCAAACTCAACTCAGACTCACAGGACAGAGTCAGACTCAATTCAGACTCAGACCTCAGATTCAACTCAGACTCACACCACAGAGTCAGACTCAACTCAGACTCACACCTCAGAGTCAGACTCAACTCAGACGTACACCTCAGAGTAAGAATCAACTCAGACACACACCTCAGACTCACACCACAGAGTCAGACTCAACTCAGACTCACATCTCAGATGCAGACTCACACCACAGAGTCAAACTCAATTCACACCTCAGACTCACACCTCAGACTCAGCCTCACCTCAGACTCACACCACAGAGTCAGACTCAACTCAGACTCACACCTCAGCCTCAGACTCACACCTCAGACTCAACTCACATCACAGAGTCAGACTCAGACCCAGACTCACACCTCAGAGTAAGAATCAACTCAGACTCACACCACAGAGTCAGACTCAACTCAGACTCACACCTCAGGCTCACACCATAGACTCAGACCTCAGAGTAAGACTCAACTCAGACTCACACCTCAGGCTCACACCATAGACTCAGACTCAACTCAGACTCACATCTCAGACTCTGACTCAACTCACATCACAAAGTCAGACTCAATCCAGACTCACACCTCAGAGTAAGAATCAACTCAGACTCACACCTCAGACTCAGACTCAACTCAAACTCACACATCAGACTCAAGCCTCAGAGTAAGACACAACTCAGACTCACACCAAAGAGTCAGACTACACTCTAAAAAATGGTTGGGTTGAAATAACCCAAGTTGGTTCAATTTGTCAACCCAGCGCTGGGTCAAATAGGGACAAACCCAGCATTAGTTATTTTAACCCAGCTATGCTGGGTTACCAGTTTAACCCAACAGGCTGGGTTATTGACATTGACCCACTATTGGGTAAAAACAACTATATTGTAGGGTTATGGCAACCTTTGGGTTGGTTCATTTTTAATCCATTTAATGCAAGCATGCACACAAATATTATTCCAGAATATTTTTATTAATAAGCCAACAAACAAAAATAAAAATATAATCAGAGTCTAGCTGGAATAAAAGACATACGTACAATAGTCAAGTTATCAAAGTATTGTAGATTTTTATACATTTAAAATATTCAAAAATAAAATGTAAAATGTATTTATATTGTTTATACACACGGACAACAGGAGAATCAAGCAACACAAAATAATTTACCAAGAAACACATCTAGTCCAGAAGTCCACAATAAACAAGTTAAAATTATTTTTCTTCAGGTTATAAATGTTATTGAAAATACAATTAATAAATGACAACAAGATACTGGAGGTCAAATACGTAAAATGCTTTGAAGCAAACATCCACTGCTCTCAGTAGTGTGCTCTGCTCCAGATCTTCTCCACTGATGATTACAAAAGCTTGAGAACAACGACTGCAGTCCCCAAGCATCCGAACATATGGAAGCTCCCTGGTGTCCTTGGTATGTCTTAAATACTCAGCCATATTACTTCCAACCTAGGAAAACAAGTTGAGCAAAGGTGGGAAAGAGGAAATTGAATTAATGTATGAATGAGTGAATAAATTAACAAAATCACAAACTAACTCACATGGAATTCCAGGGTACAGTCCACAATAGGTTAAGCGTTTGTACTATATAACAGAAATAAAAAGCACCTGCACATTTGTGGCCTACAGCCTGGACACCTGTAAGCTTTTAGAGTAATGATATGTTTGGACAGATGCTAGCTTTGATAGCGTATCAGTTGCCTTTCTTTGTTATGTTTATCCCAACTTTACATTATATTTTACTGATATTTTTCCCATGTTCACACATTTAAAATAAAAATGCTTTAAATGTAATTGTCTAAAGCCCATAAGAATAAAAAAGTCAACAATTATATAAATTTTAAATTCGAGACTTCGACTTTACAAATATTTACAATGTAAATTTAAACAAATTTATTTATTTTTGCATAAAATTGTGATATGTCTATGAAAAACAAACACGTGTGTTTATGAATGTAACTGTATTTGTACAAACTGCAGACTGTGAGACACAGATTGGGATCTGTTCATTTGTGAACAGTGAAACAAATTTATGACTTGTGTTTAATTTGTGGATTAACATTTACACATTTGTAAAGTATTTTGAGACTAATCTCTCTCCATATGCGGTGTCCAACAGACGTGGATATTCTTGTAGTATTTCTACAACTGTTTTGGTCCGATTCTCCCTTATCCGTTAGCTCTATGGATTGCAGTCACCTTCATGTATTGTCTAACCTGGCTTGGTGGATGAATGTTGTTCTTAAGCCACTCTTGCATAGCCCTGTCCACAGTCACAGCAGACGCTGAGGAGTAGAGGTAATAAAATACATTTTTTAAATATATTTATATATTTTTTTTTTATATAAAAAATAAAAGATTTTAAACCTAAATATAAAACAAAACGTTCCGGGTCAGTGCTCTGGGGACAAATACATGCTTTTTACATACCTCAATATGCGTACAAAAGTTTAAAGTGTTGTGTACCAAATAGTTGTCATTTAAAGGTCATCACTGATTTTTAAGGTAACTGTTGTGTAGTATTAAAAACGACACTTGTCTTTTAATGAAAAAAAAAATTTATTTTGAAAAGGAGAGTAAAGAATTTAATTACCGAAAGCGCTACAAAACTTAACTACTCGAGTTACAAATGTGTTTCTGTGGTAATTCAAACAAAGAATAAAACTTACAGTTTTCTCCCCCTCAATCATGGCGTTTTACCTTAAAAGACGCAAAACTTACGAACGTAAACAAAACGGAGAGAACTGTGTTTTCCAACAAATGTAGACATTCCCTTTAAGCGGGACATCAAAACACAATGAAGCCTGAGTTTTAATCCCAAATCCTCAATCCTCAATACTCCCAATGTACTGCACTACGCAAGTCATTAACTTACTGAATCTAAATCTTAACAGTGCATTATATATTCCTAATACAACATCATTTATATGTATTAATATGTGTGAATCTGAAATCTATTGCTATCTGCTTGTGTACAGTGTAGTGTATGACTGATGTAATTTAATATAGAGAAAGTGAAAAGCTATTTGTATTTCAGACAAAGACAGATGTGCTGTCTCAGTTTTCCTCATCCACGTGAGCACAGTGACAACCATGTTTTTAAAAGTCTCCACCTTGGGAGAGCATTTTTGCAAAATCTCAATTTTCAGTGACCTGTGTGGGGATGGGAGGCCAAAACCGAGACAAAACCTTGTTTTTTTTTCGTGTATAGACAAAACGTCTATACCTGAAAACTCACTGTCCTTAAACATTATATACATTGTTGCAAAACTAAAATTGAGTAAGAGAGAGAGAGAGAGAGAGGATGCACACAAAAATTTTACATACCTTCGATTTTAGGAATTAATGTTTGAAGATTCCAGTCTTCGTTTGAACAAATTCATCCATGTGTCACTGCAGATATCAACATAACATTTTAGAAAGTCATGTACAATACTTCATAGTACAAGACCAAATAAAAAAACACCATGTGTAAAATTAGAAAGTCAAGATGATCCACTGTGTTGACATAATATTGTTGACATAGTATTACGCATTTATGAATGGGTTGCAGTTGATGTCACATTGCCGAGTACCCGTCATGTTCATGGGTTGAAATGACCATCTTTTTGGCGTGGGCACCATATTGGGGTGCGATTGTCTGGTTTCAAGGTGCAACGTTAATGAATATGAATAGGAAAAATGAATATATTTATCTCATACACAGCTCCTGTTAACAACTAGTTAAAGTTAGTGTAGTGCATGTTTTATAAGAGGTACATGAGGAATAAAGGGTATTAAAAGGTAAAATATTTGTGGTTTGTGTTTTTACGAATATAACGAGTGGTATTAAAAGATGTTTAATGCATTTTGAACAAAGAAAAAGAGGAAAGAGACTTTTTTAAAAAGCTAACAATCATCACAGTTACCCTTTTTAAGATGGAACTACTAATTAAAACAAGAAGCTAGTGAATTACGCCAATGTTAGCCTCATATACTGACAGGTTTAAGGTAGAAATAAACATTTGAATACGAAAAATGGAGAATAAGAAGCAAACGTCTTCCGAAAATGGCATTTAAGGTGGAAGGGGGAAAAATAAATAAGGAAGGCGACATCAGCTTCGACTAGTGACAATTTTAACACTAGGAGCACAGAGAGCCGGTGTGTATTTGAGCCTGTGACTGACTTTACTCCGTGTGTTGTGTTGGTTTTGGTGCGGAAGGGAGACTTTAGTCACAGCTGTCGAACCAGTGGCTCTCTTTGCTCCGGTCTCAGTCGGTCAAATAAGTGCGATGCTTCTAGTGTTAAGGTGGAAATGAAAATTCCAATATGACGATGGGAAGCTATTTTCTGATTTGACATCGTGATTTTTATCACTCGTTTCATATAAGTAAAAAAAGCAAAGGAGGTATTCATTTCAAAGGAATCACAAGCACTGGTTAAGGAGTGCTGTACAGATTTTTTTTAGCTTATTGGCTTTCATTTAAAAAGCGAACATCCCAATAGGAATAAAGCATGACATACCCTAAGGCTACCACACACGGGCCATATCAGTCCAAGAACGGCAGAAGCTTATTTAACTCAGCTAACGCTAGCTAGTGCTACCTCACGGAGGCGCAGAGCAGGACATTTATCTGAGGTATCGCTAGCATAACTGACCTAGCGTTGGCAGGCAAGAAATAACATCAACGCAACGCCAATGTTAATAAAAACAGTAATTGGGTACACTAAAAGATACAGCGATAAACATTATAAATATAGGTTTAGTAAAAATCAACCTGAGTCTGGTAGATAGTCACGTTAGCCTGGGTCTTTAATTCCTTCGGCAGAATGATAATGTCCGTTAGTCAGGAAACTGGGATTTACTCGCTGACAGGAAACATGAACTCAACTAAGATCCCGATTAATACAAAACGGTTAAATTTATGTAAATTAAAAAAAAATACTTACAAATATGCTCACGGCCAAAAGAAATCCTTCTTTCTCTGGAGTTCAGCTTCGGTTTCTTCGGTTTCTTCGGTTTCTTCTTTTCGCTCGAGCTTCTCGGCTTCCCGCCTATTCTGACGCACGACGTGACTGTTCCCTTTCAGGTCCGCATACACAACCCAACGCTGCTGGGTTGCTTGTTATTAACCCAATTTAAGTCAAAATAACCCAACATCATGACCCAACATGCTCAACCCAGCAATTGGGTTATAAAAATAACCCAGCATTTTTTAGAGTGTATACTGAGACTCACACCTCAGACTCAAACTCACACCACAGAGTCAGACTCAGACCCAAACTCACACCTCAGAGTAAGAATCAACTGAGACTTACACCTCAGAGTGAGAATCAACTCAGACTCACACCTCAGTCTCAGACTCAACTCACATCACAAAGTCAGACTAAATCCAGACTCACACCTCAGAGTAAGAATCAACTCAGACTCACACCTCAGGCTCACACCTCAGACTCAGCCTCACCTCAGACTCACACCTCAGACTCAGCCTCACCTCAGACTCACACCACAGACTGAGACTCAGCTCACACTCACACCTCAGGCTCACACCACAGAGTCAGACTCAACCCAGACTCACACTTCAGAGTAAGACTCAACTCACACTCACACCTCAGACTCAGACTCAACTCAAACTCACACATCAGACTCAACCCAGACTCACGCCTCAGAGTAAGACACAACTCAGACTCACACCAAAGAGTCAGACTATACTGAGACTCACACCTCAGACTCAGACCACAGAGTCAGACTCAACTCAGACTCACACCACAGAGTCAGACTCAACTCAGACTCACACCACAGAGTCAGACTCAACTCAGATGCACACCTCAGACTCAACTCAGACGCACACCTCAGACTCAGACTCAACTCACACCTCAGAGTAAGAATCAACTCAGACTCAGACCTCAGAGTGAGAATCAACTCAGACTCACACCTCAGACTCACACCACAGAGTCAGACTCAACTCAGACGCACACCACAGACTCAGACTCAACTCACATCACAGAGTCAGACTCAGACCCAAACTCACACCTCAGAGTAAGAATCAACTCAGACTCACACCTCAGGGTGAGAATCAACTCAGACTAACACCACAGTGTCAGACTAAACTGAAACTCACACCACAGAGTCAGGCTCAACACAGACTCACACCTCAGAATCAGACTCAACTCAGACTCACACCTCAGAGTAAGAATCAACTCAGACTCACACCTCAGACTCACACCACAGAGTCAGACTCAACTCAGACTCACGCCAGAGAGTCAGACTCAACTCAGACTCACATCTCAGATGCAGACTCACACCACAGAGTCAAACTCAACTCACACTCACACCACAGACTCAGACACAACTCAGGCTCACACCTCAGACTCAGCCTCACCTCAGACTCACACCACAGGCTGAGACTCAGCTCACACCTCAGACTCAGACTCAAGTCACACCTCAGAGTAAGAATCAACTCAGACTCAGACCTCAGGGTGAGAATCAACTCAGACTCACACCTCAGACTCACACCACAGAGTCAGGCTCAACTCAGACTCACACCATAGAGTCAGACTCAACCCAGACTCACACCTCAGAGTAAGACTCAACTCAGACTCACACCTCAGGCTCACACCACAGACTCAGACTCAACTCAGACTCACATCTCAGACTCAGACCACAAAGTCAGACTCAACTCAGACTCACACCTCACTCAGACTCAACTCAGACTCACACCTCAGACTCAGACTCAACTCAGACTCACACCTCAGAGTCAGACTCAACTCAGACTCACACCTCAGAGTAAGAATCAACTCAGACTCACACCTCAGACTCACACCACAGAGTCAGACTCAACTCAGACTCAGGCCACAGAGTCAGACTCAACTCAGACTCACATCTCAGATGCAGACTCACACCACAGAGTCAAACTCAACTCACACTCACACCACAGACTCAGACACAACTCAGGCTCACACCTCAGACTCAGCCTCACCTCAGACTCACACCACAGGCTGAGACTCAGCTCACACCTCAGACTCAGACTCACACCACAGAGTCAGACTCAACACAGACTCACACTTCAGAGTAAGACTCAACTCACACTCACACCTCAGACTCAGACTCAACTCAAACTCACACGTCAGACTCAACCCAGACTCACGCCTCAGAGTAAGACACAACTCAGACTCACACCAAAGAGTCAGACTATACTGAGACTCACACCTCAGACTCAGACTCAACTGAGATGCACACCTCAGACTCAGACTCAACTCACACCTCAGAGTAAGAATCAATTCAGACTCAGACCTCAGGGTGAGAATCAACTCAGACTCACACCACAGAGTCAGTCTCAACTCAGACTCACACCATAGAGTCAGACTCAACCCAGACTCACACCTCAGAGTAAGACTCAACTCAGACTCACACCTCAGGCTCACACCACAGACTCAGACTCAACTCAGACTCACATCTCAGACTCAGACCACAAAGTCAGACTCAACTCAGACTCACACCTCACTCAGACTCAACGCAGACTCACACCTCAGACTCAGACCCAACTCAGACTCACACCACAGAGGCTGACTCAACTCAGACTCACACCCCAGACTCAGACTCAGCTCAGACTCACACCAGAGTCAGACTTATACCTCAGACTCAACTCATACTCACACCACAGAGTCAGACTCAACTCAGGCTCACACCTCAGACTCGGACTCAATTTAGACTCACACCTCAGACTCAGACTCAACTCACATCACAGAGTCAGACTCAACCCAGACTCACACCTCAGAGTCAGACTCAACCCAGACTCAGACCTCAGAGTAAGAATCAACTCAGACTCACACCTCAGAGTAAGAATCATCTCAGACTCACACCTCAGAGTGAGAATCAACTCAGACTCACACCACAGAGTCAGACTCAACTCAGACTCACACCACAGAGTCAGACTCAACCCAGACTCACACCTCAGAGTAAGACTCAACTCAGACTCACACCTCAGGCTCACACCACAGACTCAGACTCAGACTCAACTCACATCACAAAGTCAGACTAAATTCAGACTCACACCTCAGAGTAAGAATCAACTCAGACTCACACCTCAGGCTCACACCACAGACTCAGACTCAACTCAGACTCACACCTCAGATTCAGGCTCAACTCAGACTCACAACTCAGACTCACACCAAAGAGTCAGACTATACTGAGACTCACACCTTAGACTCAGACTCAACTCAGATGCACACCTCAGACTCAGACTCAACTCACACCTCAGAGTAAGAATCAACTAAGACTCAGACCTCAGGGTGAGAATCAACTCAGACTCACACCTCAGACTCACACCACAGAGTCAGACTCAACTCAGACTCACACCATAGAGTCAGACTCAACCCAGACTCACACCTCAGAGTAAGACTCAACTCAGACTCACACCTCAGGCTCACACCACAGACTCAGACTCAAATCAAACTCACATCTCAGACTCAGACCACAAAGTCAGACTCAACTCAGACTCACACCTCAGACTCAGACTCAACTCAGACTCACATCTCAGACTCAACTCAGACTCACACCACAGAGGCTGACTCCACTCAGACTCACACCCTAGACTCAGACTCAGCTCAGACTCACACCAGAGTCAGACTCATACCTCAGACTCAACTCAGACTCACACCACAGAGTCAGACTCAACTCAGGCTCACACCTCAGACTCAGACTCAATTTAGACTCACACCTCAGACTCAACTCACATCACAGAGTCAGACTCAACTCAGACTCACAGCATAGAGTCAGACTCAACCCAGACTCACACCTCAGAGTAAGACTCAACTCAGACTCACACCTCAGGCTCACACCACAGACTCAGACTCAAATCAAACTCACATCTCAGACTCAGACCCCAAAGTCAGACTCAACTCAGACTCACACCTCAGACTGAGACTCAACTCAGACTCACATCTCAGACTCAGACTCAACTCAGACTCACACCACAGAGGCTGACCCAACTCAGACTCACACCCCAGACTCAGACTCAGCTCAGACTCACACCAGAGTCAGACTCATACCTCAGACTCAACTCAGACTCACACCACAGAGTCAGACTCAACTCAGGCTCACACCTCAGACTCAGACTCAATTTAGACTCACACCTCAGACTCAACTCACATCACAGAGTCAGACTCAACCCAGACTCACACCTCAGAGTCAGACTCAACCCAGACTCACACCTCAGACTCAGGCTCAACTCAGACTCACATCTCAGACTCACACCACAGAGTCAGACTCAACTCACGCTTACACCTCAGACTCAGACTCACACCAAAGAGGCTGACTCAACTCAGACTCACACCCCAGACTCAGACTCAACTCAGACTCACACCAGATTCAGACTCATACCTCAGACTCAGACTCAACTCGGACTCACAACAGTGTGTCAGACTCAACTCAGACTCAGACCTCAGATTCAGACTCAACTCTCATCACAGAGTCAGACTCAAACCAGACTCACACCACAAAATCAGACTCAACTCACACTCAAACCTCAGACTCAGACTCACACCAAAGAGTCAGACTCAACTCAGACTCACACCTCAGACTCACAGCACAGAGTCAGATTCACACCTCAGAGTCAGACTCACACCTCAGACTCAGACTCAAAACATACTCACACCACAAAGTCAGACTCAGACTCACACCACAGACTCAGAATCAACTCAGACTCACACCTCAGAGTAAGACTCAACTCAGACTCACACCTCAGAGTAAGACTCAACTCAGACTCACACCTCAGACTTACATCACAGACTCAGACACAACTCAGACTCACACCTCAGATTCAACTCAAACTCACACCACAGAGTCAAACTCAACTCAGATGCACATCTCAGACCCAACTCACATCACAAAGTCAGACTCAACTCAGACTCACACCTCAGAGTCAGAATCAACACAGACTCACACCTCAGAGTGAGAATCAACTCAGACTCACGCCACAGAGTCAGACTCAACTCAGACTCACATCTCAGGCGCAGACTCACACCACAGGGTCAAACTCAACTCACACTCACACCTCAGACTCAGACACAACTCAGGCTCACACCTCAGACTCAGCCTCACCTCAGACTCACACCACAGACTCAGACTCAACTCACATCACGGAGTCAGACTCAACGCAGACTCACACCACAGAGTAAGAATCAACTCAGACTCACACCACAGAGGCTGACTCAACTCAGACTCACACCCCAGACTCAGACTCAGCTCAGACTCACACCAGAGTCAGACTTATACCTCAGACTCAACTCATACTCACACCACAGAGTCAGACTCAACTCAGGCTCACACCTCAGACTCGGACTCAATTTAGACTCACACCTCAGACTCAGACTCAACTCACATCACAGAGTCAGACTCAACCCAGACTCACACCTCAGAGTCAGACTCAACCCAGACTCAGACCTCAGAGTAAGAATCAACTCAGACTCACACCTCAGAGTAAGAATCATCTCAGACTCACACCTCAGAGTGAGAATCAACTCAGACTCACACCACAGAGTCAGACTCAACTCAGACTCACACCACAGAGTCAGACTCAACCCAGACTCACACCTCAGAGTAAGACTCAACTCAGACTCACACCTCAGGCTCACACCACAGACTCAGACTCAGACTCAACTCACATCACAAAGTCAGACTAAATTCAGACTCACACCTCAGAGTAAGAATCAACTCAGACTCACACCTCAGGCTCACACCACAGACTCAGACTCAACTCAGACTCACACCTCAGACTCAGGCTCAACTCAGACTCACAACTCAGACTCACACCAAAGAGTCAGACTATACTGAGACTCACACCTTAGACTCAGACTCAACTCAGATGCACACCTCAGACTCAGACTCAACTCACACCTCAGAGTAAGAATCAACTCAGACTCAGACCTCAGGGTGAGAATCAACTCAGATTCACACCTCAGACTCACACCACAGAGTCAGACTCAACTCAGACTCACACCATAGAGTCAGACTCAACCCAGACTCACACCTCAGAGTAAGACTCAACTCAGACTCACACCTCAGGCTCACACCACAGACTCAGACTCAAATCAAACTCACATCTCAGACTCAGACCACAAAGTCAGACTCACACCAGAGTCAGACTCATACCTCAGACTCAACTCAGACTCACACCACAGAATCAGACTCAACTCAGGCTCACACCTCAGACTCAGACTCAATTTAGACTCACACCTCAGACTCAACTCACATCACAGAGTCAGACTCAACTCAGACTCACAGCATAGAGTCAGACTCAACCCAGACTCACACCTCAGAGTAAGACTCAACTCAGACTCACACCTCAGGCTCACACCACAGACTCAGACTCAACTCAGACTCAGACCACAAAGTCAGACGCAACTCACATGCACACCTCAGACTCAGACTCAACTCACATCACAAAGTCAGACTAAATTCAGATTCACACCTCAGAGTAAGAATCGACTCAGACTCACACCTCAGGCTCACACCACAGACTCAGACTCAACTCAGACTCACACCTCAGATTCAGGCTCAACTCAGACTCACAACTCAGACTCACACCAAAGAGTCAGACTATACTGAGACTCACACCTTAGACTCAGACTCAACTCAGATGCACACCTCAGACTCAGACTCAACTCACACCTCAGAGTAAGAATCAACTAAGACTCAGACCTCAGGGTGAGAATCAACTCAGACTCACACCTCAGACTCACACCACAGAGTCAGACTCAACTCAGACTCACACCATAGAGTCAGACTCAACCCAGACTCACACCTCAGAGTAAGACTCAACTGAGACTCACACCTCAGGCTCACACCACAGACTCAGACTCAAATCAAACTCACATCTCAGACTCAGACCACAAAGTCAGACTCAACTCAGACTCACACCTCAGACTCAGACTCAACTCAGACTCACATCTCAGACTCAGACTCAACTCAGACTCACACCACAGAGGCTGACTCCACTCAGACTCACACCCTAGACTCAGACTCAGCTCAGACTCACACCAGAGTCAGACTCATACCTCAGACTCAACTCAGACTCACACCACAGAGTCAGACTCAACTCAGGCTCACACCTCAGACTCAGACTCAATTTAGACTCACACCTCAGACTCAACTCACATCACAGAGTCAGACTCAACTCAGACTCACAGCATAGAGTCAGACTCAACCCAGACTCACACCTCAGAGTAAGACTCAACTCAGACTCACAGCATAGAGTCAGACTCAACCCAGACTCACACCTCAGAGTAAGACTCAACTCAGACTCACACCTCAGGCTCACACCACAGACTCAGACTCAAATCAAACTCACATCTCAGACTCAGACCCCAAAGTCAGACTCAACTCAGACTCACACCTCAGACTGAGACTCAACTCAGACTCACATCTCAGACTCAGACTCAACTCAGACTCACACCACAGAGGCTGACTCAACTCAGACTCACACCCCAGACTCAGACTCAGCTCAGACTCACACCTCAGACTCAACTCACATCACAGAGTCAGACTCAACCCAGACTCACACCTCAGAGTCAGACTCAACCCAGACTCACACCTCAGACTCAGGCTCAACTCAGACTCACATCTCAGACTCACACCACAGAGTCAGACTCAACTCACGCTTACACCTCAGACTCAGACTCACACCAAAGAGGCTGACTCAACTCAGACTCACACCCCAGACTCAGACTCAACTCAGACTCACACCAGATTCAGACTCATACCTCAGACACAGACTCAACTCGGACTCACAACAGTGTGTCAGACTCAACTCAGACTCAGACCTCAGATTCAGACTCAACTCTCATCACAGAGTCAGACTCAAACCAGACTCACACCACAAAATCAGACTCAACTCACACTCACACCTCAGACTCAGACTCACACCAAAGAGTCAGACTCAACTCAGACTCACACCTCAGACTCACAGCACAGAGTCAGATTCACACCTCAGAGTCAGACTCACACCTCAGACTCAGACTCAAAACATACTCACACCACAAAGTCAGACTCAGACTCACACCACAGACTCAGAATCAACTCAGACTCACACCTCAGAGTAAGACTCAACTCAGACTCACACCTCAGAGTAAGACTCAACTCAGACTCACACCTCAGACTTACATCACAGACTCAGACACAACTCAGACTCACACCTCAGATTCAACTCAAACTCACACCACAGAGTCAAACTCAACTCAGATGCACATCTCAGACCCAACTCACATCACAAAGTCAGACTCAACTCAGACTCACACCTCAGAGTCAGAATCAACACAGACTCACACCTCAGAGTGAGAATCAACTCAGACTCACGCCACAGAGTCAGACTCAACTCAGACTCACATCTCAGGCGCAGACTCACACCACAGGGTCAAACTCAACTCACACTCACACCTCAGACTCAGACACAACTCAGGCTCACACCTCAGACTCAGCCTCACCTCAGACTCACACCACAGACTCAGACTCAACTCACATCACGGAGTCAGACTCAACGCAGACTCACACCTCAGAGTAAGAATCAACTCAGACTCACACCACAGAGTCAGACTCAACTTAGACTCACACCATAGAGTCAGACTCAACCCAGACTCACACCTCAGAGTAAAACTCAACTCAGACTCACAACTCAGGCTCACACCTCAGACTCAGCCTCACCTCAGACTCACACCACAGACTCACACTCAACTCACATCACGGAGTCAGACTCAACGCAGACTCACACCTCAGAGTAAGAATCAACTCAGACTCACATCTCAGGGTCAAACTCAACTCACACTCACACCTCAGACTCAGACACAACTCAGGCTCACACCTCAGACTCAGCCTCACCTCAGACTTACACCACAGACTCAGACTCAGACTCAACTCTCATCACAGAGTCAGACTCAAACCAGACTCACATCTCAGAGTAAGACTCAACTCAGGCTCACACCTCAGACTCACACCAAAGAGTCAGACTCAACTCACACTCACACCTCAGACTCAGACACAACTCAGGCTCACACCACAGACTCAAACTCAACTCAGACTCACACCACAGAGTCAGACACAACTCAGACTCACACCTCAGACTCATCTAAGACTTATACCTCAGACTCAGACTCAACTCAGACTTACAGCACAGAGGCAGACTCAACTCAGACTCACACCACAGAGTCAGACTCAATTCACACTCACAACACAGAGTCAAACTCAACCCAGACTCACATCTCAGATTCAGAGTCAACTCAGACTCACAACAGAGAGTCAGACTCCAACCAGACTCACGCATCAGAGTTAAACTCAACTCAGACTCACACCACATGTGCAGACTCACAACACAGAGTCAGACTCAACTCACACTCACACCTCAGACTCAATTTAGACTCACACCTCAGACTCAGACACAACTCACGTTCACATCTCAGACTCAGACCACAGAGTCAGACTCAACTCACACTTACACCTCAGACTCAGACTTAACTCAGACTCACACCTCAGACTCAACTCAGACTCACACATCATACTCAAAATCAATTTAGACTCACACCTCAGACTCAGACTCAACTCAGACTCACACCTCAGACTCAGACTCAACTCAGACTCACACCTCAGACTCAGACTCAACTCAGACTCACACCTCAGACTCAGACTCAACTCAGACTCACACCTCAGACTCACACCAGAGTCAGACTCAACTTAGACTCACACCACAGAGTCAAACACAACTCAGACTCACACCTCAGACTCAGACTCAACTTAGACTCATACCTCAGACTCAACTCAGACTCACACCACACAGGCAGACTCAACTCACATCACAGAGTCAGACTCAACCCAGACTCACACTTCAGAGTAAGACTCAACTCAGTTTCACACCTCAGAGTCAGACTAAGACTCACACCACAGAGTCGGGTTCACCTCAGACTCACACCTCAGACTCAGACTCAACTCAGACTCACACCACAGAGGCAGACTCAACTCACATCACAGAGTCAGACTCAACCCAGACTCACACTTCAGAGTAAGACTCAACTCAGTTTCACACCTCAGAGTCAGACTAAGACTCACACCACAGAGTCGGGTTCACCTCAGACTCACACCTCAGACTCCGACTCAACTCAGACTCACACCACAGAGTCAGATTTGACTCAGACTCTTGCTTCAGACTCTAATGCAACGCAGACTCTTGCCTCAGACTCAGTCTCCACTCAGACTTCACTCATATTTGAGTTGCATGATTAGGCCTCTGAGCAAATCTGATTAAATCTAATGATGATGTTGATTAAAGTCTAATGACGTTGATGTCTAAATATTTTGCTGTTTTGTGCAGATCCCATTTTGGAGCACATCCCATTTGAAGCTGGTATAAAATCACCAGAGGCATTATGGGTACCGTCCTGTCTGTGTCCCCCAGTTACCACAAAGCCGGGCTGCTACATGAGATCCCACCAATAGTGGATCACTACACTGCTGTCCACAGCAACAAAACCACCAAAGACAAGAGCTTAAAGCGCCAGTCCTTCATTAGTACACTGCCATGGAAACGAATAGTGGCCATTTCTGCAAAGAGGAAAGGTTCCAAGAAACTTTCATACAGAGACAGTCAGGAAGAGTCTGGCACAAATTTAAACTCACAGAAACTGAAAAAATCTCAGCCCTGTGTTAATCTGTCCACCTTCACACAGGAATCAGCGGACAGCTCCATCCCAGCTTCAAAGACCTGCACCAGTGTGGTTTCTGCAGCCAAAAGGATATCCATCAACAGCTGCACTAATCCTAACATAAGCACTAACGCCAGTGCAGGCACACCAAAGAGAGTGATTGTTCAAGCATCCACAAGTGAGTTGCTGCGCAGCCTCGGTGAGTTCCTGTGTTGCCGCTGCTACCGTCTGAAGCAACTGACCCCTGCGGACCCAGTACTATGGCTCAGGACTGTGGACCGAGCACTGCTCTTGCAAGGCTGGCAGGACCAGGGCTTCATCACACCTGCCAATGTGGTGTTCCTTTACCTACTCTGCAGGGAAGTGGTCTCTGCCGAAGTGTCCAGCGAGAGAGAGTTACAGGCAGTTCTCCTCACTTGCCTCTACCTCTCCTACTCTTATATGGGTAATGAGATCTCATACCCGCTCAAGCCTTTCCTGGTGGAGATGGAGAAAGAGGCATTCTGGAACTGTTGCCTCAATATCATCGAGAGAATGAGTGGCAAGATGCTGCAACTGAACTCAGACCCACACTATTTTACCGAGGTGTTTGCAGACCTGAAGAATGAGAGTCAGAAAGAGCAGAGTCCACTGCTAATCGGACTGGACCGATGAAGGATCAGGATCATCGCATCAGGGTGGAAACTACTAACTGAATTAAACAGACTCTAACTGAATTAAAGATATATTTCAGATAAAACATAATCTTATTCCCCAATGTGTTCAGCACTCAAGACATGTTTATTGTTGATTTTCTGCTTCTGTAGCTTTACACTGGAACCACATGATTAATAAAAGATTATGCACCAGGATTGTCACATCTGCTCCAACATGTTAGTGTAGTTGTTAACTTCCTGTTTCTCAGAGTCAGGACCCAAAATCCAGCTGCTGCACTTTTTTTTGTGTTGAAATGTCTGAATATATTCTACTTCATAAATATATTTTACTTAAAGTAACAATGAGTTAGCTGCATTAGCCTGTTAGCTGCTTTGCAACAAGACTGCATCATTGTAATGTTAGTACAGAAAATTAAAATACAAACCAGAAAGAATATTATTAAATATCAGGATACGGCACGGTGGCGCAGCAGGTAGTGTTGCAGTCACACAGCTCCAGGGGCTTGGAGGTTGTGGGTTCGATTCCCGCTCCGGGTGACTGTCTGTGAGGAGTTTGGTGTGTTCTCCCACAGTCCAAAAACACACGTTGGTAGGTGGATTGGCGACTCAAAAGTGTTCGAATGTGTGTCTGTGTTGCCCTGGGAAGGACAGGGCGCCACTCAATAAGCATTTGGGAACTGAGGACACTAATTGTTGAAGCTTTTTAGGTGGAATTCTTTCCCATTCTTACTTGATGTACAACTTCAGTTGATCAACAGTCTGGGGTTCCCTTTTGTCATATTTTTTGCTTCATAATGAGCCACACATCTCCAATGGGAGACAGGTGTGGACTGCAGGCAGGCCAGTCTAGTACTCCACACTCTTTTGAGGCTTTGGCTTTGCATGGTAGAGTTTAACTTGCACTTGTAGATGGAGCAACGAACTGTGTTCACTAACAACGGTTTTCTGAAGTGTTCCTGAGCCCGTGTGGTAATATTTGTTACAGAATGATGTCAACTTTTAATGCAGTGCTACCTGAGGGATCGAAGGTCACAGACGTTCAATGTTGCCACTTACAGCAGAGATACTGCTCCAGATTTTCTGAATCTTTTGATGATATTATGGACAGTGGAAGGTGAAATCCCTAAATATCTTGCAATTGTATATTGAGAAACGTTGCTCTTAATCTGTTGGACGACTTGCTCACGCAGTTGTCCACAAAGTGGCGATCCTCACCCCATCCTTGCTTGTGAATGACTAAGGCCTTTGGGGATGCTTCCTTTAACAATTCATGACACTCACCTGTTTCCAATTCACCTGTTCACCTGTGGAATATTCCAAACAGGTGTTTTTTGAGCATTCCACAACTTTCCCAGTCTTTTGTTGTCCCTGTCCCAACACTTTGGAATGTGTTGCAGGCCTCAAATTCAAAATGAGTGAATATTTGGTAAAAAATAATTTTTTTACAAAAATTTTTGTTGAACTTTAGATATCTTTATTCAATTGAATAAAGGTTGAAAAGTATTTGCAAATCATCGTATTTGGTTTTTATTTATGTTTTACACAACGTCCCAAATTCATTGGAATTGGGGTTGTAAAACAAATTGAAAGATTTTATTCTAAAACCTAAAGACACAGATTTGTACTTTTTCTTTGGAGGTTTGTTGTGCTGTGTGTTACTGTACTCATCGCTGCATGCTCTGATTTTAAAATACTCTCTGAACTTGATTGTATCCCAGTTTAGATTCTGCTCTGCTTCACTGAATCTGGACTCTGTACTGTACTCTGCCAAAATGACCTCTGATCTCTGGGTCAGGACTTTACCTGCCACAGTTAAGCAATATTGGAAACGTTCCAATTTTTATATTTACTACATTTAGGATATAAAGAGGTGTTCATTACTGAATGTGTTTGATATTTTACACAGTGCTGTAGAGCGTGAAATCACTACAAATATTTTCACTGTTAAAAACAAAAGGAATAACACATAAATGTGGTTATAAAAACATATCTGCTCATAATGTAAGAGCAGAAAAGCACAGCCAGTATTACCAGCACTGTATAACTCTATGTTACACTACATTAACATTTCTGTGGAACTTTGTAAAACAGTGTTATATTAGAGTTTTTCTATTTTTTATTTTTTGTGGAATTGGGTAAAACAATGTAATGTTACAGTTTTTTACTGTGGAACAGCATACAACAGTGTAGCATTACAGTTTTTATTGTGGAAGGCTGTAAAAAAAATTTAAATTACTGTTTTTGCTCTGGAAAAGTTTTTAAAAAAATTAAATTACTGTTGTGAAGACATTTTGATTAATGAAAGTTATGATAAATGTTTTGTCCCGATGACTGGGCTTCGTGAATTTTGTGAGGAGGAATCATGTGATCATATGTAATAATTTTAATAATAATTTAAATAATGTTAATCATCACAATCATCAGTAAAATAATAAATATATTAAAATATTAAATGTTTTTCACCATAATAAATACTAGCAAAAAAAAAGAAACACCAATACTGGAGCTAGGGTTAAGATTGTTTAAATACCTTCCCCTCATTAAACCCTACCTGGGCTATACTATCTGTGAAGTGGAGGTTAAATAGTAAATTATCAATAGTATTTAACTGGAGATTAAAATATGCATAATGGAAACTCAACAGCACTGTTAGTTGTAACTGACATCCCTCCCTCTAAAACAGATGTCCTCTGACCCCTGGAACCTCCAATAAAGGCTGTTAAGAGCTGGATGGATGAGAAAATGAGAAAAGCTGGCGTCAGTGTGGGTGTACGTTTTAACAGCGGTATTTTTGAATAAAAGAATAATTTAACTAGAAAGTGTGGTGGTGGGTACCCCACTAGCCACACATCTACATATAAACAGGTGGAAAAATGGATAATGAGAGCAGACGGCAGCACAGCAAATGGGCATTGGCTATTTGCTGCAGCATTGTTCGTCCAGCATGACTAAAATAGGAGAGACTATTGATCCAATCCTCCCTGTATGAAATCAGGTGAGTACCAACAGGCATGAACACAGACATTGTTAAACAAACAGACATGTATATGTGAAGTGTGTGTGTGTATAATGTCTCTGCTCACATCAGCATATGTCCAGGCTTACGGGACTAATAAGCCACTGCATTCTGTGTTCCACCACAATACCGTACTAGTTGCAGAGCTAAAATATCGTAATTCTGGATTTTGAGTCTTTCATTTGGTCCAGCCATTGGATGGCTTGGTGGTCTGTTTCCAGCCCAGAATTTCTGCCCAACAAGTAGTACTGTATATCCAGTGCCCATTTGATGGCTAAACACTCCAGCTCCACGACAGCATACATGGTCTCTCTAGGGGAAAAATTTGTGACTGATGTAGGCCACTGGTTTCTGAACCACCCCAAGGACAACCCCAGAGGCATCAGTCTGTACAACAAAGTGTCTGCTGAAGTCTTGGCTTTGCAGGACAGGGCCCTTGCATAGCATGTCCTACAGATCACAAAAGGCTGTTTTTCTGTTCAGGACTCCAATAATCTAGTCAGACCCAGGCTCCCCTGTTAGATCCATGAGAGGGGCAGTTCGGGTTGCAAATCCCAGAATGAACCTAAAGTACCAGCCCAACAGGCCAAGAAAGGATCTGAGGTCCTTTGCGGCCACGGGCAGGCCAAATTTGCCTCCATGTTGTCCTTCTTCCAGAAAATCACCCCATTCCAACTCCTCCTTGAAGAATGGGAGTAGGTGCTCTTGTACCCTATACATTCTCTGCTGATATGTTGTAGGATCTTTCAGGGAAATGGAGTGCTCCACCATGGCCTTAACCCCAGCGCTTCCGGGATAACTGCTGCCAGCTCTTTCTGCTGCTGCAGGGGAAGATGGGATTGGTTCAGTAATGCTGATTTCTGCCGGCTTAGGAAGAACTGCTCTGGACAGTCACCCTCCTCCTCCTCCACGGCTCACACAAAGAGCTGTATAGTTGGCAGCACCTCCTTTTCTGTCCATTCTTTCAGCAGGTTGACATGGAACACCCATGTTTGTTTCCTCCTTCCAGACATGTCCATCTTATATGTGGCGGGACCCATCTTCCAAAGAACCATGAATGGTCCTTACCAACAGTTTGTTCTCTGTGGTGGCTAGTAGTAAAAGTAATTTCTGCCCTGTCTGGAAAATCCTTTGACTGGCTGTCTTGTCATAGCAGACTTTCTGCTGCTTGAGAGCTTGCTGCAGGTTCTCCTGAACCAAGTCTCCTCCATTTTCTCCCTCATCTTTAAACCATGCGAGAGAATGCTGTCATGTCCATGTCCACATATGCCCCACATTCTTTCCCGCTCAGATATGGGACAAAGTGTATTGCCCCAGTCTTCCCTTGACCACCTGTCAGCTGACACTAGTCTCTCAAATGTTGCTAGGTTCTGCACTATATCATCTCTGTCTTCTAGCTTTGGCACCATCACTCTAGTCCATACTAGAGGTTCTGCACTGACCACAGATCGGCTATGGGATCATAGTGGGTCTGGCAGGGCTGGCCTCCACTGTCAGTCCATCCTTGCTCCATCATCTCGCTCATCCTGTAGATGGTTCAGCTAGACCTGCACACTCCTCCAATGCTGCTCCTGCTTGAACACTTTCCTTTCCTGAGATTTGACAGTGTTTTGCAGCAGCTGATAGTGTGAGGCCAGGGCTCCTTCCTCCGGGACTTGCTACTCTGCTTCTGCATCCGTATCAGGTAGCTCCTCTGCTGGCTCAGAGTGCTGATACTGTTCACCCTGGGCCAGTCTCCTGAAGGCCATCTCCTGCTGAGTGAGGTACCTAGTACTTCTGTCCTCCAGCGTCTTTGGTTGCACAATGATCCCACCGCCGCCACTAAATGTGGGAATGAAGATATGCACTCTATCTCCACAGATTTTGTATGAAATTATATTCATGGGGCAAAGTTTTTGTCACAGGACTAAGCCAATCTAGATCTACCCTGAAGCTTCAAGATGAACACATTAAAAAGAAGAACGTATGAAGAACAGACCAAAAACAGAGAAACCTACACTTACAGGAACGTTTTTTTTTTGGCTTTGGCTTCTATCTTTATTTATATTTCGTCTTTTCTAACCAGCAGGTGGTGCTCAATTCACTCATAAAATACAGAACTCAACGTACATGGCTGATTAATTAATGTTAATGTATTCACATCAAAAAACAACACTAAAAAACCCTTATATGTTGTTGTTAACTTTGCTGTGTTGTGAAGACAGGTGATGGAAAAGAATCTCTGCAGACACGGTTAAAGGTGTAAATACATCTTTATTTACCAAAACAGTGTCTTACGGGTTCTTAAGGATCCCGTGAGAGAGTTTTCCAATTCAGTGCATGCACATCTCTCTCCCCGCTCTTGGCTAGGACCCTGATCTATATGGTTCTTGCTCCTTTCCAAATATGGTAAACATAGAGGTTGGTTAACATTTGCATGTTTAAGGGACTAAAGGACTAAGGGAGGGGTAAAATTTATAGTCTCTTACCCTCACTGACAGCTTATCCTAAACATTTCTCTCTGTGGAACACAGACACAGAGCATATGGCTGAACATATAAAACAGTGAACATTCCTTAATACTGTGCTTAAGGCCTTATGATTAAATATACCTCATAATTTCCTCCCTTCGAGACTGTTAAAGTCTCGTAAATTTTAAGCAACCCATACATGTTAATGTCATAACAAATAAGTGATACCTCCCTACACACAATTTTAACATCACTTGCATTATGATGTAACAAAATTTCATGGAGTGTGAGGGCGAAAAAACCTGCCATCTTTCTTGAAAATCCTTCAAACATTTTAGACAGGAAAAATTCCCCCACGATCCCTCTGCCTAGGCAATCACAAACTGTACTCCAGTCCAATTAAATTTACTCTATATGTGTAGGGAGTTAACTTAAGTGAATGTGTATAAAAATCTCAGGAAATAAAATCAATCCAATGTCCAAATTCAGGCTGGTCGACAAATCGGACCTTCCAATGGACCTGTCCCTACCTGACACACCCCTTGGCCCTAACATCGATAAAAAAAAATACCATCTGAGATTTCAATACAGTTACACAGATTACATTTCATCAGTCTATAAGTCTTCATAATAAACAATTGTTACAATTTTTAATATTACTCGTATAATGGTTTATCAATATCAAAGATTACTAATAATAAACAATTCAATAGGAACATATGACATAATACTTTCTTTTCAGCAATTTTGTCTTCTGATGTGATATTGATGACATATTGAGCTTAAGCAAGTGTTGTTAACTCAGAGAATCTCCGCAGACACGGTTAAAAGTGTAAATACATCTTTATTTACCAAAACAGTGTCTTACGGGTTCTTAAGGATCCCGTGAGAGGGTGTTCAATTTGAGCGCTCCGATCATCTCTCCATTTCTAAGATCTCTCCCCGTCTGGCTCGAATCCTTTTTTTCTATATGGCTCTCTCCTTTCCAAATAAGGCAAACATAGAGAATAGTTTACATTTGCATGCACTTAAGGGAGGGTGTAAAATTAATAGTGTCCTGCCTCACTGACAGCTTATCCTAAACATCCCTCTCTGTAGCGCACATACATATGTTCAGCCATATGCTCTAAAAAACACACTGAACATTTCTTAATACTGTCTTATGAGGCCGTCTGATAAATATACCTCATAATTTCCTCCCTTCGAGACTGTTAAAGTCTCGTAAAATTTTAAGCAACCCATACATGTAAATGTCATAACAAATAAGTGATACCTTCCTACACACAATTTTAACATCACTTGCATTATGATGTAACAAAATTTCATGGAGTGTGAGGGCGAAAAAACCTGCCCGGCAGCCATCTTTCTTGAAAATCCTTCAAACATTTTAGACAGGAAAAATTCCCTCAACGATCCCTCTCCTAGGCGATCATAAAATTGTACTTCAATCCAATTAAATTTATTCTATATGTGTAGGGAGTTGACTTAAGTAAATGTATATAAAAATCTCAGAAAATAAAATCAAACCAATGTCCAAATTCAGGCTGGTCGACCCATTGGACCTTCCAGTGGACCTGTCCTTACCTGACACACCCCTTGGCCCTAACCTCGATAAAACAAACAAAAACTCTGAGATTTCAATACACTTACACAGATTACATTTCATCAGTCTATAAATCTTCATAATAAACAGTTGTTACAATTTTTAATATCACTCATATAATGGTTTATCACTATCAAAGATTACTAATAATAAACAATTCAATAGCATTTTTGTCTTCTGATGTGATGTTGATGACATATTGAGCTTCAGCAAGTCTTCACCATTCTGTTTCAAAGTCCTTCTCTTTTATTGTCCTCTTTTGATTTTTGGATCCCTGTAGCATTTCAGGAATCTCGAACAACCATCCTCCCTTACAGTGACCTTCCCCCCTTTTTCTTTCTGGAAGAAAGAAACAACAGCCAGTATCTTTTGCAAAAAATGACAGATGCAAATAAACATCAAATAAAACTTTAATAATAGTAACATTAATGGATTAATACGTTTTATAAGCTACAGTGTATACTTCATCCTACAATCATTTTACTTGATTACTAATAATAAACCTAACAAAATAAAAGATAATATCATAAGTGAATGGAAAAATATATAATAGTGGATATTCAAAATGGATATCTTTCTACCAGGTTGTTTTCCAACATTTCCTCCTCATGTTTGTCTGAGTCGGTTCTACTTAATAATGGCATCTGTACTTGATTTCCAGGCATTACCACTCCAACCCATTTCAAAATCATAGCTTTTGCACAAGTTAACAACAGTGTACAAAAACAAAACATTATACACACTGCTAAAAGAGCTGCTCCAAAAACTTGAGCCAACATTGCTCCTAGTGGTCCTAATTTCTCCAATAACCAAGCATTCACAGACCATCCAGCTCCTTTTGATGGACCAAACGCCTCCCTTATATGCTTCAATGCTTCTATAACACTAGTCATATTATCAGAATTATCCGGAATCAAAGTATAACAGGCATCCCCTGTCAGATTTAAAGCTACACATAAACCTCCTTGCTTAGCTAAAATGTAATCCAGAGCCATGTCATGTTTCAACAAAGTTAATCTGTGACTTTTTTGAGTATTTGACAAAAACTGAAACCCTCTTATTGTTTCATTAGCAAACCCTTGTAAAGTGTACGTAATATTATCTATATGATCTGCTAAAAATGTCACACCATACCATGGGAATAATCCTATACCCCATTTTTCTCCTATACTGATTCTCCAATGATATGCTTCCAAGTTATGAAACTGAGCCATTTCCCTTTTCTTTCTTCTCACAGAATTACCTTCAGAATTCCCTTCATCAGTTGCTTCAACTTTTTGGAGAGTATAAACCTCATAAGGAAGCTTTAATGTTGCCATATAACAACAGCCTGTCCACCCATATGGTAGAAATATGTATGCTTTATCTCCACAAACCCACCAAATATCCTTAAAATTTCCTATAGTCACATTTACAGGCAAAATGTCATACTGCACCATTAATGTTCTACTCTGTTTGCTATCTGGTGTATGAAAATTCACTTTAAACAAAACATCCTTAGGTTTAGGCTCTTTAAAATTCATCTTATAACGAGCACAATCAGATATTCCCATAAACATCCCCTGTCCATTGTGAGTATCATTGGAACAAAAACAGTCTTTAGTCTCCACAGATTTTACTTCCATCGCATCAGGCCGTGCTGTCATTATATTTTCATGCCGATTAAGGAAATTCACATATGGCAACTTCATCAACCAAGTACAATTTAATCTAGGTCTAAACAAATGCACTGATAAAGCCATTATTATATCTTCTTCAGAGTTTTGCTGATATATTAACCACGATAAAGCATAAGATTGACACATAACATGGCCATGTGCTTGGTGATGGAACTTTCACCACACATGGACCAGTCAACTTCTTACTCATTCTTACGGAATGAGTTATTTGCTGAAACCATAAATTTCTAGATGCCCATGGGTCTGTGATTTGTAACACTGAAGAATCAAATCCATATCCTTTCCATTTTGCTTCTCTTTTCTGTAATGCATGGTAATGAGATCTGGCAACCCGTTTGGCTGTTTCTGTACCCGTTTGGAAGCTGTTTTGATCGCTCGGGTTTTCCTGTTTACTCGTTTCCATTGTTATTTCTATATTTATATCTGTTTTTATAACCTACTAACCATCCATAGATCTATCTTTTAGATTGTCTCCGCAGGAATATTCATTACAGAGGCACTAAAACTGCCACCGGACCCTGGAGTAACGTTCTTGGTGTAAGTTACTAAAATTCACTAAAAGCGGTAAGTACCTGCAATTCCATGGCTACTACTGGCTGTTTTGCCTGCTCAGAGTGTGGCATGTTTAGTTTAACGCTCTTTTCCACCTCTAGCGATAAATATAGTGGTTGTATTTGTAGTAAGTGTCAGCTAGTTAGCTCTCTGGTGGATAAAGTGGACCAGCTAGAAGTGCGCATCCGGAGCTTATTATTGTTGAGGGATAAACAGCGAGATTCAGTGTTAGCAACTCCGGGTGCCTTAGAGAGAGTTAGCACCCCCACGACTCCGGCGTTAGAGCCCTCACAGCGGGGTGAATGGGTGACGTCTCGGCGTCATAGCCGGAAAGCTAAGGCTGATGCTAACGCTGAGGCCAAAGCTAGCCCACCGGGACACCACGCTCCTCCGATTCGCATGTCAAACAGGTTTGCCCTGCTCAGCGAAGCACCCGCTGAGGAGCCTGTTAAGAGTGCTCTGGTTATAGGAGACTCTATTGTTCGACACGTGAAATTAGCTACTCCTTTAGGGGCGCCGGCAGTAACAGTTAGCTGTTTATCGGGAGCCAGAGCGCCGGATATTAGTGGCAACCTTAGACTGTTAGCTAATAGGAGATATTCGAGGGTAGTCATTCATGTAGGGGCCAATGATATTCGTCTGCGGCAGTCTGAGGTAACTAAGGGTAATATTACAGAGGTGATTAAACTGGCCCAGACGATGTCCGATGCCGTAATCTGCTCTGGCCCCATACCAATGCGGCGTGGCGACGAAGCTTACAGCAGACTTTGGGCGTTAAACTGCTGGATGTCCAAGTGGTGTTCCGAAAATCAAGTGGGCTTTATAGACAATTGGTTACGTTTTGAGGGCAAGCCTGGTCTTATAGGTAGGGATGGTATCCACCCCACGCGGGAGGGTGCTGCCTTACTTTCTTGCAGTATAGCACATAGTCTTTTAGTTAGTCAGCAGAGTAGTGTAGATAGCTGCTGACAATCCAGAGCCGGGACCAGGCCGCAGACAGACAGGCTAAACCGACCGTCTGCGAACTGTCTTGAGACGTCACCCAGGTTCAACTGTATTGAGACTGTGTCTTTCCCCCGAACTAAATGTAAAAGTAGAAAAACAAAATCAGCCTGTTTCAGCAACCTAATCAATATTAAATCATACACAACACCTAGCAGCAACACCTCAGAACTAAAATTTGGGTTACTCAACATAAGATCACTAAACTCAAAAGCACTCATCGTAAATGATATTATAAGTGATCATAAATTCAATGTTTTCTGTCTCACGGAAACGTGGGTTAAACCAAATGAATATTTAGCACTAAATGAAGCCACCCCCCTAGGCTATAATTATGCACATAGCCCAAGAATATCAGGCAAAGGAGGTGGAGTATGTGTAATTTACCAAAATACCCTAGAAATTAGTCTTAAACAATGTGACACCTTCTCTTCTTTTGAGGTTCTCTCCACTATTATTACAAATCCGGTCACAAAAAAGGACGCATTTTTATTATGCAACATTTACAGACCACCAGGGCCTTACTTAGAATTTCTGAAAGAATTCAGCGATTTTGCTACAAACCTAGCGGTGTGCAATCATAAAGTTATAATTGTAGGAGATTTCAATATCCATTTTGAGAAGGAAAGTGACCCACTAAAAAAGGCATTTACCTCAATCTTAGACTCTATTGGTATTACTCAAAATGTAACAGGGCCTACACACTACTGCAGCCACACTTTAGACTTAGTTCTGACACTAGGTCTTAACATTGACAAAATTAATATCTTACCGCAATCCTCAGCAATCTCCGATCATTACTTAATTTCATATGAGCTACGTTTTATCCATAATATATGTAAGAACCCTCGCTATTCTACAAGGCGTATAATAAAACCATCTACCGCCCTACAATTTATAGAAAACCTACCAGAACTATCGACCCCAGTTCCAACTCCATCAGACCCAATGGACCTAGATGTACTAACTGATTACCTAGAAAATACCTGTCGATCTACTTTAGAAAAGGTAGCACCACTTAAACATAAAAGTATAAGACAGAAAAAGCTCGCACCATGGTATAACGATAAGACCCGTACTTTAAAACAAACATTACAAAAACTAGAGCGGAAATGGCGATCAACCAAGCTTGAAGTGTTCCATTCTGCCTGGAAGGACAGCCTTATAGAGTATAGAAATGCCCTCACTAAAGCTCGCTCAGCATATCTGGCCTCGCTGATCTCCCATAATAAAAATAATCCGAGAGCACTGTTTAGTGTGTTTTCTAGAATTACAAAAAATCAAGCAGGTTCTGAACAACTAATTCCAGCAACTCTCACCAGTAAAGATTTTATGGACTTTTTTAATAATAAAATTGAGAATATTAGACAACAAACTCTAGCCACAGGATCAAATCCATCCTGGCTGCCACCTGATGTGAATGAAATAAAACATAATATAACTGTAAAAGAAAGACTTGAAACCTTTTGCCCACTCCCACAATTAGAACTAGAGAAGATTATCACCTCCGCAAACTGTACAACTTGCACACTTGATGCAATTCCCACAAAGTTGCTCAAAGAAGTACTACCAGCTATTATTGATCCTCTTTTAACTATAGTAAACTCAGCGCTTAGTCTGGGCCATGTACCCAAAGCTTTTAAACTAGCAGTTATTAAACCTATGATCAAGAAACCAAATCTTGATGCTAGTACACTGTCTAATTACAGGCCTATTTCTAATTTGCCATTTCTGTCTAAGATCTTAGAAAAAGCTGTGGCCCAACAACTTAGTTCATATCTACATAAGAATCATATATATGAAAAATTCCAATCTGGATTCAGGCAACATCATAGTACAGAGACAGCTCTAGTCAAGATAACAAATGATCTTCTTCTTGCCTCTGATCAAGGCCACGTATCCCTGTTGGTGCTTCTTGACCTAAGCGCAGCCTTCGATACAATAGACCACAATATTCTCATAGAAAGGTTAGAAAACATGGTTGGAATCACAGGGACAGCCCTATTATGGTTCAAATCTTACTTAACGGAATGTTATCAATTCGTAAAAGTAAACAATCTAAATTCAAATTATTCTAAAGTAAGATTTGGAATTCCACAAGGCTCTATTTTAGGACCATTATTATTTACATTATACATGTTACCGCTAGGCACAGTTATAAGAAACCATGACATTAACTTTCACTGTTACGCAGACGACACACAATTGTATATTTCAGCCAAGCCCGATGACAAACACAGATTAAAGAAAATAGAGGACTGTGTAAAAGACGTGAAAGGCTGGATGTTCCGTAACTTCCTCCTTCTAAACAGCAACAAAACAGAGGTCCTGCTTTTGGGTCCAAAAGTGACAAGAAATAAATTATCAGACTTAATTTTAAATCTAGCTAACTTTCCAGTTAAACCTGGTTCAGCAGCAAAAAATCTTGGTGTCATAATTGACCCGGATTTATCATTTGATCAACACATAGGTAGTATCACTAGGACAGCTTTTTTACATCTTCGCAATATTGCTAAGATTAGAAATGCCTTATCCCTCCAGGACGCAGAAACATTAGTACATGCCTTTATTACTTCAAGGCTTGACTACTGTAACGCACTACTGTCAGGATGCACCAACAGCAATTTAAGAAAACTTCAACTAGTTCAAAATGCTGCAGCTAGGGTCCTCACTAAAACTAGAAAATTTGAACATATCAGCCCAGTTTTATCATCACTTCATTGGCTGCCTGTTAAATTCCGCATTGACTACAAAATTTTGTTATTAACATATAAAGCTCTACATGGGCTTGCTCCTGAATATCTTCAAGATACAATTTCCTATTATGAGCCCCCACGTTCACTCAGATCACAGAATACTGGATTTTTAAATGTTCCCAGAATTCAGAAGGCCTCAGCTGGGGGAAGAGCCTTTTCTTATAAAGCCCCCCAACTCTGGAATGATCTTCCAGAAAATGTTCGGGACTCAGACACAGTCGCAATCTTCAAATGTAGGCTAAAAACTCATTTGTTTAGTTTATCATTTGGTAGCTAATGCTCCCCCATAGATAAAGGCGGCAGATCCGGGAGGTCCATGGACACAGGGAATTATAGTATACTGAGACGCTGGTGCTGTCGTCCCGCCGCTTCTCGCGATCACTCAGGTTTGTTGACGGTGGAGCGGAGGGATGCCAGTGTTTCAGGATGCTCCCGTGTCTGTGTGTCCTCCTGGTTCTCTCCTTTTAGTTAATGCTGTCATAGTCAGATCTGCCGGAGTCATTAGCCACACTCTGGAAATTTTCATATTTTCTACTTTACAAACACAAAACAGTTCAAAACTAATTCCATCCCTTTACATCTTTCCGAGTAAACGACTGCCCACCTGTTTGTCTGGACACTGATGGATGACTGTCGAGATCCTCCTCCACGCTTCAGACCAGCTGCCCACGCTCCAGCAACCACCAAGTGCCTTGAAGCTGTCCCTACACTGAAGTTCTCATGGACTACTAACTATCATCACCAGTAGATTGACCAGAGGAGGATGGGTCACCCCTTGTGAGCCTTGGTTCCTCCCAAGGTTTCTTCCTCAGCTGGGGGAGTTTTTCCTTGCCACTGTCGCCCCTGGCTTGCTCACTTGAGGGTTTTACATTTGTCTTTACATTTCATGTCAAATCTTGTCTTACTGGAATTCTGTGAAGCTGCTTTGTGACAACATCAGTTGTGAAAAGCGCTATATAAATAAATTTGATTTGATTTGATTTGGCTTTTATTGAAAAAAAAAAAAAAAAAAAAGGGGATCATGGGTCTAGCTCCTCTCATTTTATTGAATTTTTGAAATCTTATGCTTTGCAAGGGGGGTCTCTTTCTGCAAGTGTGTAAGGCCTAGAATTCACTTTTGAAAAAGAGAGAAATGGTAGGACTTTGATTTGTGACGTACTGATAAAAGCCACATTGATTTGATTTAAATAGAAACTAATAGTTATTGGGCAAATTAGAAAATATTGATGTATAGTGCTGTGCAGGGGTTTGGAGCTCCTGATAATGGGTGTGGTGCTTGTGTTGTGCTTATGATCTAAAATAAAAGGGAATAGAGGATTAATTTAACATAGTGGGTGAGAGTGAATTGGTGGAGCAGTAATTTGGTTGTGTTCTCTTTGAATGTAATAGTTTGATGAAATTGAGATACATTGAATGGGGTAATTGTTTTAGGCCAGTGGAACTGAGGAATGGCCTTATATGGAGAGAGCTGCTACAAGATGGAAATTAGAATTGAATTAATAAAGTGTGTTGTGAAGAATTAAATGTTCTTTTTGGACCATTCCCAAAGTAATTAAAATTTAGAAGATCTCCAAAAGATCCAAAATACACCCCCTCTCCTGAGGGAGGCGTGCTCGTTCCGGAAGTTTCACAAAAACCAGTCGAGTGAAGTTCAAAGCAAACCAAAGTATTTATTTTAATACTGGTACCAGGAGAACTAATACATAAGAAACGCAACCTAGTGCCCTTCCACGCAAAGTTCTGACCTTCCCATCTGACTCCACAGTTTTATACCCCAAATGACGAATACCCTGCTGGCAAGGCGTTTCTGGCTGATTAACATATATTAATATGCATAATTAGACATGTTAGTACTCAGGTTTCTGCGTGCATGTTTCCCATGCACCTATGACCCCAAAACACTCATCCTGGCCTTCTGACTCTGTAGGTTTTATTACCCACATTCCTTTTCTGTCACCAAGATTATGAGGGGTCAGTAATGGACTTTAAGGTCACTGAGGTGCCCTAAAGTTCAACTCCCCCTTTTGGCTAACAGTTGTAATTTATGCTAAAAGCCTGAGTGCAGATCTGTTAAAGATCTAAGAAATTAGAAAGGTGTAAACACTGAGTCAGCATGTCAGTTAGTGTGCAGATTCTAAACTGTTTAAATGCATGGTTAAAATACTGGTTAATCATTCATATGAATACAAGGTTTCATACAATGAATATGTAATTATACTTTCTAATTTTAACTAATCATCATTCAATGATATTTGTCCACTAATACAAAGTAATAAAATTATTTTTCACAACAATTCCCCCTTTTGACCTGTCCAACTGTTTTTACCATAGGGCCCAACTGCTTGGCCTCGTGTCTCTGATCGACAGCTAGTGAAATGTGTGGTGCCGCCTTGTCAGACAGTTTTTACTAATAATGTTGTTGTGGTGTTAGTGAAACAGGAAATGCCACCCCTTCAAGACCCACACAAATCCCTGTGGTGTCAACCGACCACTGTGTACCCTCTAATTCTGTTTGAAAATATTCATAATAAGTTAAATCTCCCCCTACATCATAAAACAGGGTGACATGTAATGGGTCGGGCGGAGGAACGTACGGTGCCATGGCTGTAATCCAAGTCGACCAGTGGTGGAACAAGGCAATTAGTCCTGGTGACTGGTCCGTCTGTCCAGTCACTAAAGCCCAGGAAATGTCTATCGACTCATCCTGTTGAGGTCTCATCAGGTACATACCGTCAGTGTACCCCACCACTGCCACAGTTTTGTGTCCATCCAACCACGTAAGTGTGATCCCATCTGGTTGGAACAAGTCTCTACCACAAATGTTCAAGGTTGCTTGTGGTGCAATTATGTGACACAGTCTGTGTACCAGTACTGACTGGCAAATGTCTTGTTTTTGGCAGTGATGTATATGTCCCCGAGAAGCCCCTTATTTGCACAATATGTTCGCTCATCAGATGTGCAGGTAATACAATGTTGATGGCTGACCATGTGGCTCCCGTGTCCACCAGAAAAACAATTTCGGAGGCCCCCACAGTTAATGACAGCATGGTTCTGCCCTGGCCCTGCTGTCCTGGTGCTCCTCTTGGCCCCGTCAATGTCCACCCCACGGCTCCATGCTGTATTGGCCAGCAGGAAGATGTGATGGCTCCGGTTTTGGTGCCGCCTGTGGGTGTGGTGCCTCACATTGTGCTACCCAGTGGTCCAAAGCTCCACATCTTAGACACGCCCCTGTCCGACGGCGGGCCCTGCCCCTCCACCCACCATTACCACGCCCCCTGCCCCCTGAGTAGGGCCGATATGAGAAATATGGACTTGGTCCATAATTATACGGTGGGTTTTGTGGTGGCCCAGATTGAGTAGGCATGTATGTATTTTTGTTCATAAATATTTGTGGTGATTGCATATGTGGCAGTGCAGTCATAGGCATCATGGTGTCAGACTTTGTTTGCTTTTTATTATCATTTATATATTTCCTGGCTTCTGCTAGTATAACAGTTAGTAAGTCTCTTTGTAACTTAAATATCTCCTTGTCTTTATTATCAAATTTTTCCTTATAATTGTTCATATAGAAAAGATCATAGGTAGGTTTATTAAATGTCAAAGCCTGTTTTTCTATTTCAGTTGCTTCCATGGAAGTAGTTGATCTTTTAATAATATTTCTAAAATCCCCAAGTGCTACAGTCATGCCACCTGTCAGACTGTCCAGCTTTCTAATCCAAGCAGCCGCTCCACTACATAAAGGCAGAAGCTGATCGACCAAAGTCTGTGCATCAGTTAATGATAATGGTACATATTTATATGTTCCTGTGCTAGTGGCCACTAATGGAAGCATAGTGTCGACGTTAGTGTCAGACGTATACCTGTCAGGCGGGTGTCGGGGTCTGGTGCTTCGTCTCAAAATGTCCGTTTTGTCTGAAGTTTGCATGTCGCATTCTAAAGTCTGTTTTTCTAAGTCCAACTGTCTCTGTTCTTCTAATATGAGTTTTTCCATGGCACGCAATGTTTTGTTCAAATCAGTAATCCGTCTACCACCACGTCGTCCATTCGCACTGTCCTCATCATCTGCTATATGTCCGTCATCCTGATCATAGTCAGCCGTTGTGACATGGCCGTCTAAATCTGCTTTAATCCTGATGTTTTGTTTATTTTTACGTGGCATCGGGTTCTTAAATGATGTTGTTAGTGTTTGTTTATCGACAAGGCGCAGATTATCCTGTTCTACATGCTTGCCCGTGTCATCAATAATGTCATAACGGTCGGTATTAATATCCGTATGTGTATTTAAAATTGACTCATGTGGCTTTCGCAATTGGAATGGGTCGTCTGTGTGTGCATTTGTTTGTTTGTCACTTTGAACTGGCTGCTCACAAGCAAAATCCCGACCTCTTGTGTCTGTCTGTACGCTCACTTTGCCGGAATCAACACTGAAAACAGGGAGGATATTATCAACTGGTGGGACATTATCAACTGGTGTGACGTGACCTATGTTATATGGGGGAGGCGGAGCTGTAGGAGCTGTAGGCTCCTCCCCCTTGTGGTTCGTATAGGCGATATTCACTTCCGGCATCTCGGCAGTAAGTGATAGAGCGTCCGAAGGTGACTGACCTGGTGTCTTCAATAGCACGAGCTGCGGAATGAGACTGAGGAACGCCATTTTAAAATTTTGAAGCTCCGCAATGTCCGTTTTGGCTATTTTTAAACTTTTGTTTGCCTTAGGTCTTTGGTAAAGGCTAGCCTTACTAACCTCTACTTCAGCCTGACATAATCTTTCCTCCAGCTCTCTTTTCAACTGATTAATACCGGTATTTAAACAAGTTTTCTCCCCTGTATGTAATTTAGCCCATGTTTCAAATCTCTGTAGCACACTTTTGTGCACAATATCCCGCTTTTCCAAATATATTTCTCCCAGTTTTAATCCCTCAGTTATTATTTCAATTTGTTGTACAAACGGTTTCCATTCCCAATTCCCCACGCCGTAAATGGCGTTTAATTCATTATGTAAGTCTCTACTAGTAGCCATAATGTCCGTAAGAAGCTGATTAAAAAATTGGACCTTACCTGAATGGGTCTTCGTTCTAGTTCACCCTTTAATTGCAAATCAATTATCACCGTTAGGTTTCATCACAATTCAGAGTGAATTAAAACAGTTTTCCCAGGGTCTCCCCCGCAGAGCGCCCACGCAGCCGCCGCTGCTCTCAGCACAGTCCGCCTTAGTTTATATAAAAGAAAAAGTTTTACAGTCAAGTTTACAAACTCAGCCAATAAAAGCAGAACCTCCTCAACCCTGTGAAGAATTTCACAGGTGGATAGAAAACATAAGTTCGTCTTCAAACACAGTATTGAATTTAAAAGCAAGTCAAGCCTAATTTACATGAAGTATAAAACCGACCCACGGACCGAAAAAGCTTACAAGTCAGAAGCAAATACCACGCCAATATACGAAATACAATTTATAGTAAATAGCAAAAGCAAGAAAAGCAGGACTAGTATCACACAACACAAAATTAAACCAACGACTATATTTTAAAAACGAAAACAAGGTTCCAGCCACACTCAACAGGCCACAGGCCACAGTGAAATCACAAGATATATTATAACAAGTGAAAGCAAAATATTATGAACTAGAGAAATAGCAAGCAGGTTACAAAATATGTTATGATGAACGAAAAATTCAAACCGTGGCAGAAAATAAAAATTTTTTTTTTTTTTTTTTTAGACTAATTACCATAGTTAAAAAATACTAACTAAACCGGAAAAATAAGATTCTTAGGACAATAAGCAGTAAACAAAATATATTTTATCCACCACCAGCCTAAATTAACAATATCAAAGAAACCATATTCAAAATTAGAGCAAGTGTTCAATTAACAACTTTCCCTTTAATTCCCATGTTTAAACCTTACAATTTCCCCAATTTATCATATTAATTACTCAGCTTTACACCTTGCTCTCCTTTCACCTATTCTCAACCTCTAAAAACGTCTTTCTGGAGCTCATTGTCTATATTTTCTTAATGTATAGTCTCCAAGAAAGCTCATTTATTTTACTTTATATGTTTTACTTTAAAACGTCTTCCGTTCAGGCTCATTGTCATAAATAAACAAACCCCTCATTTTATTGAGGTTCATATTCTTTAAATAACTGTCCTTGAACGAAGCTCATAATTTATACCATTACAAATTTCTTTCCCTATTAATTTCTAAATCTCTCTTTCTGACACTTTCCGTTCTTTTTAAACACACTCTCTCACTGACACTCTAAAAACAGAGATGTCCTTTCCCCCCTTTTCTCTAAACACACTCACATAAAATTTATGGCTCTTTACAGCACATGGAGGGTTTTCCACACACACACAGTCAAAAACAACCGCAGAAGAAAAGGGGGTTGATCAGTCCCCCACTTTCTCCATTCTCTCCCAAAAAAAAATTCTTTCAGCTGACACACACACACACACACACATACACAGCAAGACACTCCTCTATCGCCCTCTAGCGAGCAGAGACATACACAACAGTCACGCAAATAGCCCCAAAAAATAACACAGCCTCTTAGAACATAGAACACACTAATACACAATCAGGTTGCATTAAAATACACTTCAAACCGTGGCGGGAACAACTTCCGCTCTTATTAATACACTTCAAAGGGAACCACCCCTTTCGGACGGCCTTCCCGACCGGGCAATTAACTGGACACCTCGTCAGGTTCCAGTGGAGGACGCCACTACTCAGTTTGAAGATGGGAACCAATCATCCATCTATTCCATATTAAATTCCATTATAAATTCCATGATGGGCACAACATCCATCTAAACCATTATAAATTCCATTTTTAATTCCATAACCAAGCAACCCCAAATGTATAAACCAATAACAAATTATAAAAACATATTTAAAATAAATAGATTTGCTCATTACCTCACTCCAGACCGCCTTCAGACCTCCGCACCACTCTGATTTAGAATTTCCAATATGCAGAATTTGAATAAAACAGGGTCTGCTCACCCACCTCAATAAATTGCGGCCGCGAGTGGAAAGGAGTCCGAAGTCGGTCTTGTTCTCACACTTCCGCACGTCCGGGGTCACCAATTGAAGAATTAAATGTTCTTTTTGGACCGTTCCCAAAGTAATTAAAATTTAGAAGATCTCCAAAAGATCCAAAATACACCCCCTCTCCTGAGGGAGGCGTGCTCGTTCCGGAAGTTTCACAAAAACCAGTCGAGTGAAGTTCAAAGCAAACCAAAGTATTTATTTTAATACTGGTACCAGGAGAACTAATACATAAGAAACGCAACCTAGTGCCCTTCCACGCAAAGTTCTGACCTTCCCATCTGACTCCACAGTTTTATACCCCAAATGACGAATACCCTGCTGGCAAGGCGTTTCTGGCTGATTAACATATATTAATATGCATAATTAGACATGTTAGTACTCAGGTTTCTGCGTGCATGTTTCCCATGCACCTATGACCCCAAAACACTCATCCTGGCCTTCTGACTCTGTAGGTTTTATTACCCACATTCCTTTTCTGTCACCAAGATTATGAGGGGTCAGTAATGGACTTTAAGGTCACTGAGGTGCCCTAAAGTTCAACTCCCCCTTTTGGCTAACAGTTGTAATTTATGCTAAAAGCCTGAGTGCAGATCTGTTAAAGATCTAAGAAATTAGAAAGGTGTAAACACTGAGTCAGCATGTCAGTTAGTGTGCAGATTCTAAACTGTTTAAATGCATGGTTAAAATACTGGTTAATCATTCATATGAATACAAGGTTTCATACAATGAATATGTAATTATACTTTCTAATTTTAACTAATCATCATTCAATGATATTTGTCCACTAATACAAAGTAATAAAATTATTTTTCACAACAGTTGGAATGGTGTTATTTCAGTTGCTCAGAAAAAGGGGTGATTTTATAGTCTATGGTGTTGAGATCTCTGTGAAGCACTGTTACTTTATATGAGAAAAATAATAATTTTTAGCTGCCAACTGATAATTGAAAAATACTGCAAATGTGTGAATATTGGATAACTCTGAGTGTTTGGCATTGGTGCTTTCTGGGGTTTAAACATACCACTGCGATGTTTATATGTGAAGAGTACAACATAGTACATTAATCTTATCTTAATATATACATCTTAGGAACCAAGATGCAGGGTTGGAAACTTACTATCATGTGGTCATAGAATAGTATGTGAAATGTTTATGCTAAACTGGTTAAGCCGAACCAGATGTTAAAGGAAGCTGCATTAAGGATGAACTTATTGCCATCAATCACTTTAGACCCTTTTTAAGGGGGGTTGAGATTAAGGTCGTTTGGGCTTCAAGCCAATGAAGAGATTTGTTGGAGGTGTTTACAATATTGAATGAAGGGTAAAAATGTTATGAATGAACTAAATGTTGGTAAATAAAATACAAATAAGCATATTGAATGTTTAATTACTAAGAAGTAAGCTGAATGTATTAAATTTCTATTTGTCTTTTTATCCTGTGGGGTGTGTGTGTATATGTGTGTGAGTCTCATCTTAAAGGAGACAGTGAGAAGACCAGGAGAAGAAAAGGGGGGTCAAATTTGCCCATAGCAGAGCAGACTGCACAAAGGCCAGTCATTTTATCCACAAACTTCTTTCACAAACACCTGCATTGATACATTTCGATTAAATCATTAATAGGTCTCATTATTAAAAGGTAATAATTGGAAATTCATTGATTTGTTTATCTATTTGCATTTAGTCCATTATTGGTGCTATAGTACATGACAGACTTCTTCAAAGAAAGCTTGGCAACAGGTTGTTCATTTTTAAGATAATAATTTGATTATAAAGAATTAACAACGTGGTTTATGAAGAAAAATTATTATTTGAAAAGGGGTTTCTGATCTAAGCTTTGCTATAAGTGTATGGGGTTGCAAATATTTGGTGGTAATCATATTTAGAAGTGCTTGTTGAGTCTTATATAAGTTTGTATATTCTTTAATTACAAGATAGTTACTGAATGTTTAATAAATCTAGGTTTATGGTGCACTTAGTAGTTATATCACTTAGTAAAGGGGATTTAGTGGTGTGAATTGTATTGCATATTAAGGTTTGATTTCTCTGAAGTTGGCAAATTCAATTGGGGATTAATTTTTATTGATTGTGGTAATATAGTGGCATATAAACAGAGGAAAAAGAGGGAGAGAAATAATTAATAAGTGTAAGTTGGGAACATATTTAGTCATTATTATGCCAAAAATGGGCACTAATGTTTCAAAAGGGGTTACTCCTGTTGATATAGTTAAGAAAAATAATCCTTTAATAAAAGGCATTGCAAGAATATCAGAAAAATTTTATAAGCGATGGCCTGACATAGACCAACCGTGGCCGGTAGAGGGGACACTTAACCCAGATGTAATTAAAACAATAGAGGTACTTGTATCAACATATAAAGCAAGACAGAAAAAAGGGCGTCAAGGAGAAAAGCGAAAGGAAAAAAGAGAAATAGAGCTTGGCATTCTCCAGTTATTTGAACAAGAGAGTCAGAAACTGATGAAGGCAGCGAAGGACAAGAGGGAGAAGAGTGTAGACGCGATTAACCAACTTACGAAAAAAACCGAAAGACAGATGGCCGAAGTTAATGTGTCTTTTTCACATGTGGACTCAGTTAAGACACCACCACCTTATGAGAAGGAAGTGAAAAGTGAAAAAGCCTATCCTCAGCTTCCAGTGATTAGTCAAGGAGGAAATTATCACATTGAAGACGAAGATGAATGCATCATTGAAACAGGACAAGCAGAGACAACGATAAAACTGTATCCTAGTTCCAAAAGCAAGAAGAAAACTCGACGTCTGCAGACTAGAGGTGAACTGAGAATGAGAAGGCGGACCATTGAAGATGAGGATCTGAGTGACCAGGAGGAGGCCATGGGTGGATATGACCCAGCCATCAGACGAATGCTAGCTAAAGCAGAAAAAAGAGGAGATGTGAGTAGAAGGAAAGAGGACTCAAGAGATGGAAGTTCTGATGAAACAGAGAATGAAGACAGTGATGATGGATGGAAGAGTAAGGGATCTTTCTCTGAAAGAGGATTCTTTCCTGCAACATCCAGCACAAGAGGAGAAGACAGACGAAGAGCTTTGAGAGAAGTAGAAAAAAGTATAGACCAATGTTTATTAAACTTAGATAATGCTTCTAGCTCACTGGAGACACAACTGAAAGAGTTGCAGACATATGAGGAGGATCTGAAAAATGAAGACACTAAAAAATCTGAAAAACAATACACTTTGCGTCCAAGGAAAGGGAAATCACTTGAAAAGATGTGTCCAGTGATAGTCCGTGGACGGAATTTGGAATACAAGCCTTGGCAAAATACAGATATGTCAGATATCATGGAAAAGTTACCTACTTTGCAAGAAGGAGCACATCCTTGGATTTCAAAATTGGAAGAGCTTCTGGTGGGAACGCAGCCAGCAATAGGTGACATAAAGAGACTTTTAGCAAATCTCCTGGGAGTTCCAGCCATGGAAGAAATTCTACAGAAAGCGGGCCTAGAACGATATGTAAGAACTGCTGTTAATGATCCAGAGCTGTTTGCTGCAATCAGAGGTCGAATGTGGAGAGCATTGAAAGATTCATTTCCAACCAATGTGCATCCTGACAATATCCTGATTGAGCCTTTGGGAGAAGATGAGAACCCAAGAGCCTATGTGTCAAGAGTCCATCAGGTATGGAGAAATGTCACAGGAAATGATCCAGATTTAAATCAGATGGAACAGTCAATTTTGCGAGCCAAATTACAGAAGGGACTACCCTTACCAGTGAGAAGTAAACTGGCAGAAGTAGTGGGTCTCGGAAGCATGGCAAAGAGTGTCTATACAGATCATATAGCCCATCAAGTGGAGCTATTTAGAAAGAAGGAACATGATCAGAAAATACAGGATGAAGAGACCCTCAGAAAGCTGAACCAAATACAACTGGTGGACAACAAGAAAAAAGAAAAGAAACAAGCTGTAGTCATACAAAGTCAGCCTCCTAATCAGCCAGGACCACATCTGGATCAGACTCAACCTCAAGTGAGCCAGTCAGCATCAGTTGCTCCAGTGACTCCCTGGCCACAGCCAGTGTTTGGTCAGGTGCAGACATGGAGAGGAAGAAGTCAAGGAAATCTAGGAAGAGGAAGACCAGGAAGATTCAGTCTGAACTTTCAGCAGCCTCCTGAAGTGTGCTATAATTGTGGACAGTTTGGTCATTTTGCTCGTGAATGCAACGGGCCAGGAGGAAACTTCAGGGGATACTTTAGAGGAGGATTCAGAGGAGGATTCAGAGGACAACAAAGGTCAATCAAGGGACCTGTGAACCCTTATAGGGGCCCGGAACCAGGATTCTAGGGATGCCCGGAGAACTCGTGTGGGAGGTGTCAGCTGGTAGCAATAGGGCCGGAGAGAGATCCAACAATAGAGGTGAAAATAAATAATCGACCATTGACAATGATGGCAGATAGTGGAGCTGCTTTCACCTGTATTCGGCCTGAAGATGCTATACACCTCCCCAGGTCTGGTCAGATGATTCGGACAATCGGGTTTGAGGGAATAAAACAGCTGATTCCTCTCACAGAACCAATTGAGCTCTGCTATAAACATCTGAAGACGACAATACCCATACTGGTATCAGAACATACACCTATTGCACTTTTGGGAAGAGATGCTTTGTGCAGACTGAACTGTACAATAAAATGTACACCGGACGGCTGCCTGGTGGAAGTGCCGAGTGAAATGATTGATCAACTGATGATGAAAACAGAGACTGAAGCTTCTTCAATATTTTGGATTGGAAATCTTAGCGAAGAATTCTTGGAACCAGCCAAGATGTGGGAGAAGTTTATTGTAGCAAACATGCCTGATGCAAAGACTCCAGAGTATCCATTTCATTGTACACTGAAATACTTTAAGGATGCTGAACAATCAGATGGAGAACAATGGCTGAGTCATCAACCAAAGCAAGTTGAATTACGTTCATGTTGCATAATTTTAGGACCAAAATGACAAAAATGATTACTTGCATAAAGAGTTTGAGATGGGAAAAAGTGTACCACATGTGACTTTGCTGGTGTCTGAAGATTGTGAGCAGAAACAAATAGGTGAAATGATGGCAGAAGCAGAAGAAGTTGTCTTTAAACCGCTTAAAGAGAATCTTTCCATCTGGAGGAGTTAAGATCAGCGATTTATTAAGATTATGATTACTGCTCAAGGACAAGGACAGCCACAAGTCGTCAGGATGACACATGAATCACTTTACAATGAGAAGATGGATTCAAACTCTTTGAAAGAGGAAATGCTGCGATGTGTTCCAAAATGTTTATGGTCACAACATAGCACTGACATTGGATTTGTGAAGTCAGCTCAACCAGTGAAAGTTGAACTCCGACCAGGAACAAAACCTCCGTGGAAGCCTCAATATCCTTTGAATGAAGAAGCAATCAAAGGGATCGAACCACAAATTGAAGGTCTTGTGAAGGCAGATGTTCTGAAGATAACACAGAATCCGCAGAGTAATACACCTTTGTTGCCTGTGAAGAAGCCAGATAACTCTTATCGTTTAGTACATGATTTGAGAGCAGTAAATGAAGTAGTAGCAGATTTTCCAGCAGAAGTGCCAGATCCACATGTTTTGTTAGCCCAAATTCCTCCGGATGCAAAGTATTTCACAGTATTAGATTTATGTGGTGCATTTTTTAGTGTTCCACTAAGTGTAGAAAGTCAGGGTTTATTTGGGTTTACTTACAAGGGACAATTCTATGAGTATAAGAGATTACCACAGGGATATAAACATAGTCCTCACATTTTCAATAAAGTATTGAAAGATGATTTAGTTGGGGTAGATCAGAAGTTAAAAAGTACTGTCATTCAATACATGGATGATATTGTTCTTAGTGCATCAGGTGAGGAAATAGGTCATAAACTAAGTGTAAGGATGCACAAACGGTTGCCAAGTTTTTGTGTAGAGAAGTCATAAGCAGGTGGGGATTTCCAGATCGAATATCCTCAGATAATGGGAAAGAGTTTGTGGATAAAACGGTGAAATTAATTTTGAGAAGAGGTTGAAAATAACATGCAAGAAACAAATCAGAGTAGATCTCCTGAAGAGGAGATTGTCCCTGGTTTGGATGATGCTGATGACTCTGTGTATATTTCTGATGATGCCAGACATGACACAGCAGATTGTAAACGAGACAAAAAGTTTGGAGAAATTGAATTTCAATATGTCCCAGAAACAGCAGGTCCTATTCCAGAAAGCAGTAATTCCATTTCAAAACAGTTCAGAGACTTGGATCAAGAAAAGAGTCCAAGACCAGTTCGGAAAAAGGTTAGACCTAAACGGTATGAGAACTAAAGAGAATGAAACTTTAAAGAATTTTATTTTTTCAGTGTCGAAAGTTAGTGAGGGGGAAAATGGATCACATCTAACTACACTAGTGCCTTTAATAATTTCAACAACATCATCACCTTTCAAGACAGTGGTTAAAGCTAAATTAGGTAAAGCAGTTCATCTTCCCTGTAAATGTGGAAGATTTAATACAGGGGGTAATAGTCCTCCTGAGTGGAAAAATAGTCGTGGTGAAAAAGTGGTGTTAACAGGACCTGAAGTTGATCATTTGCCTCATGACCAGAGAAAGTATCTTTTGTTTAATGCCTTTAGGTGGTTCAGAGTTAGAGATGATTGTTCAATTCTTTTACGTAATGTTACATGGGAAGATCAAGGGGAATACACGTGTACTTATTTGGAACCAGAGCTTAAGTTTGTGCCATTTCAAAATGTGTGGAGAGAAGGGTACATAACTTGTACAGTGATAGTGATGATAAAGGACCAAACAAAAGAACTAAAGAACAAATTAAGCCAAATACTTTAGCTCCAGAAATAAGTAAAGGAAATAATGTAACTAATCAGGTTACTACTTTAGATATGCCATTAAAGGAGATGAATAGTACTACACTGACAATGATGACTTCTGCTTCGGGTACATCTGAATCTAGCACAACTGTTGAAAATGGAAAAATAACAAGATCACATAATGTTGTAAAAGTAACCCAGACTCCAGAAGTAATGTCCTTTCCATTGCAGAAGGAAATAAACATAACACAGGGTCAGAGTTAAATATGGAGCGTGAAGTGAATATCAGTCAAGTGACTTTTGAAGCTAGAAACCCAATGGAAGACATGGATTCAAAGGGTTTAGTAACCACTGAGAAAATCACTTTAGAAGGGCAGAGTGAGTTTTTTGATTCTGACTGGACATCTGAAGAAATGACTGACCATTAATCAAATCAAATCAAATCAAATTTATTTATATAGCGCTTTTCACAACTGATGTTGTCACAAAGCAGCTTCACAGAATTCCAGTAAGACAAGATTTGACATGAAATGTAAAGACAAATGTAAAACCCTCAAGTGAGCAAGCCAGGGGCGACAGTGGCAAGGAAAAACTCCCCCAGCTGAGGAAGAAACCTTGGGAGGAACCAAGGCTCACAAGGGGTGACCCATCCTCCTCTGGTCAATCTACTGGTGATGATAGTTAGTAGTCCATGAGAACTTCAGTGTAGGGACAGCTTCAAGGCACTTGGTGGTTGCTGGAGCGTGGGCAGCTGGTCTGAAGCGTGGAGGAGGATCTCGACAGTCATCCATCAGTGTCCAGACAAACAGGTGGGCAGTCGTTTACTCGGAAAGATGTAAAGGGATGGAATTAGTTTTGAACTGTTTTGTGTTTGTAAAGTAGAAAATATGAAAATTTCCAGAGTGTGGCTAATGACTCCGGCAGATCTGACTATGACAGCATTAACTAAAAGGAGAGAACCAGGAGGACACACAGACACGGGAGCATCCTGAAACACTGGCATCCCTCCGCTCCACCGTCAACAAACCTGAGTGATCGCGAGAAGCGGCGGGACGACAGCACCAGCGTCTCAGTATACTATAATTCCCTGTGTCCATGGACCTCCCGGATCTGCACAACTGTTTAGAAGGAGGAAGTTACGGAACATCCAGCCTTTCACGTCTTTTACACAGTCCTCTATTTTCTTTAATCTGTGTTTGTCATCGGGCTTGGCTGAAATATACAATTGTGTGTCGTCTGCGTAACAGTGAAAGTTAATGTCATGGTTTCTTATAACTGTGCCTAGCGGTAACATGTATAATGTAAATAATAATGGTCCTAAAATAGAGCCTTGTGGAATTCCAAATCTTACTTTAGAATAATTTGAATTTAGATTGTTTACTTTTACGAATTGATAACATTCCGTTAAGTAAGATTTGAACCATAATAGGGCTGTCCCTGTGATTCCAACCATGTTTTCTAACCTTTCTATGAGAATATTGTGGTCTATTGTATCGAAGGCTGCGCTTAGGTCAAGAAGCACCAACAGGGATACGTGGCCTTGATCAGAGGCAAGAAGAAGATCATTTGTTATCTTGACTAGAGCTGTCTCTGTACTATGATGTTGCCTGAATCCAGATTGGAATTTTTCATATATATGATTCTTATGTAGATATGAACTAAGTTGTTGGGCCACAGCTTTTTCTAAGATCTTAGACAGAAATGGCAAATTAGAAATAGGCCTGTAATTAGACAGTGTACTAGCATCAAGATTTGGTTTCTTGATCATAGGTTTAATAACTGCTAGTTTAAAAGCTTTGGGTACATGGCCCAGACTAAGCGCTGAGTTTACTATAGTTAAAAGAGGATCAATAATAGCTGGTAGTACTTCTTTGAGCAACTTTGTGGGAATTGCATCAAGTGTGCAAGTTGTACAGTTTGCGGAGGTGATAATCTTCTCTAGTTCTAATTGTGGGAGTGGGCAAAAGGTTTCAAGTCTTTCTTTTACAGTTATATTATGTTTTATTTCATTCACATCAGGTGGCAGCCAGGATGGATTTGATCCTGTGGCTAGAGTTTGTTGTCTAATATTCTCAATTTTATTATTAAAAAAGTCCATAAAATCTTTACTGGTGAGAGTTGCTGGAATTAGTTGTTCAGAACCTGCTTGATTTTTTGTAATTCTAGAAAACACACTAAACAGTGCTCTCGGATTATTTTTATTATGGGAGATCAGCGAGGCCAGATATGCTGAGCGAGCTTTAGTGAGGGCATTTCTATACTCTATAAGGCTGTCCTTCCAGGCAGAATGGAACACTTCAAGCTTGGTTGATCGCCATTTCCGCTCTAGTTTTCGTAATGTTTGTTTTAAAGTACGGGTCTTATCGTTATACCATGGTGCGAGCTTTTTCTGTCTTATACTTTTATGTTTAAGTGGTGCTACCTTTTCTAAAGTAGATCGACAGGTATTTTCTAGGTAATCAGTTAGTACATCTAGGTCCATTGGGTCTGATGGAGTTGGAACTGGGGTCGATAGTTCTGGTAGGTTTTCTATAAATTGTAGGGCGGTAGATGGTTTTATTATACGCCTTGTAGAATAGCGAGGGTTCTTACATATATTATGGATAAAACGTAGCTCATATGAAATTAAGTAATGATCGGAGATTGCTGAGGATTGCGGTAAGATATTAATTTTGTCAATGTTAAGACCTAGTGTCAGAACTAAGTCTAAAGTGTAGCTGCAGTAGTGTGTAGGCCCTGTTACATTTTGAGTAATACCAATAGAGTCTAAGATTGAGGTAAATGCCTTTTTTAGTGGGTCACTTTCCTTCTCAAAATGGATATTGAAATCTCCTACAATTATAACTTTATGATTGCACACCGCTAGGTTTGTAGCAAAATCGCTGAATTCTTTCAGAAATTCTAAGTAAGGCCCTGGTGGTCTGTAAATGTTGCATAATAAAAATGCGTCCTTTTTTGTGACCGGATTTGTAATAATAGTGGAGAGAACCTCAAAAGAAGAGAAGGTGTCACATTGTTTAAGACTAATTTCTAGGGTATTTTGGTAAATTACACATACTCCACCTCCTTTGCCTGATATTCTTGGGCTATGTGCATAATTATAGCCTAGGGGGGTGGCTTCATTTAGTGCTAAATATTCATTTGGTTTAACCCACGTTTCCGTGAGACAGAAAACATTGAATTTATGATCACTTATAATATCATTTACGATGAGTGCTTTTGAGTTTAGTGATCTTATGTTGAGTAACCCAAATTTTAGTTCTGAGGTGTTGCTGCTAGGTGTTGTGTATGATTTAATATTGATTAGGTTGCTGAAACAGGCCGATTTTGTTTTTCTACTTTTACATTTAGTTCGGGGGAAAGACACAGTCTCAATACAGTTGAACCTGGGTGACGTCTCAAGACAGTTCGCAGACGGTCAGTTTAGCCTGTCTGTCTGCGGCCTGGTCCTGGCTCTGGATTGTCAGCAGCTATCTACACTACTCTGCTGACTAACTAAAAGACTATGTGCTATACTGCAAGAAAGTAAGGCAGCACCCTCCCGCGTGTAACCAATTGTCTATAAAGCCCACTTGATTTTCAGAACACCACTTGGACATCCAGCAGTTTAACGCCCAAAGTCTGCTGTAAGCTTCGTCGCCACGCCGCATTGGTAAGCCAACATATGGAGACTTCAAAAAATTTTTCTCCTTTCCCCAATAACAATTTTCCCTTTAATTCCCATGATTAAACCTTACAGTTTCCCCAATGTACCCTATTAATTACTCAGCTTTACACCTTGCTCTCCTTTCTCCTATTCTCAGCATCTAAAACGTCTTTCTGGAGCTCATTGTCTATATTTTCTTAATGTATAGTCTCCAAAAAGCTCATAAAATTGTCTCTCTGGAGCTCATTTTCTACTGTTTTTATAGTTTCTCATAGTCGACCCATTCACACATTAACAGCATGCTTTTTATTGCCGCCCTTTCCTTATTTCCTTATTCCTTTATTCCTTATTTTTAATTTATGCTACCTTATGAGGTGTAATAATTCAAAAAGAGGCAGCATCAATACAGTGTTCGTCAACAGTGTTTCGAGTGGGCACCCCTAATTAAATCTCTGCATCACACCTCCAGTTTCTCATCAAACTGACCCAAAAAATCACCTAGTGAATTTTTCAGGATTTGCGGCCGGGCTAATCCCGCCTCCACGAGGGCTTAAATCCGAAATCTGCGGCTTCCTTTCTTTATTTAAGTCTCTTTTCCTCTATTTTCCATATATTTCTCTTTTATTCCTTCTCGTTATCCTTAAAACCTTAAAACCTTAAATAAATTTTAACCAAATGCCACTGGGCCCAGGGCTTCTCACTATTTCAATACAATCCAATTCCAAAAAACTCAAAGCTTACTTTCACGCAATGACTGTGATTCATGTCTTACAGTTTCAAGCAAAAATAGGGCCCTGTTTACCCAAACGTGCATGTCATCATCAGCTCACCTTATCGTTACTAATTAAGCTATTCTACTTATACTTCAACATTTCCTTTTCTTTTTCCTCTTTACTCTTTTCTTCTTTATTCCCTTTTATTTCCTTCATTTCTCTATTACTATGACTATAGTTAAAAATTTAGAACGGAGAACTTTATCCAACACCATTATCAACACAACACTGCATACACTAATGAGTCTATCTCGGTGCAACCCTTCTGCATCAGACAGCCCAAACACCCAACCAGCGCTCAAATTTGTGAAAATCTCACCTTCTATTTGCCGGCTTTTAAGCGGTAGTTCGGATGCAGGGGTCATCTGAAGCAGATAGGTCACAGCTCAAATCCCATCCTCGTCGCAATCTTTGTTGTTAACTCTTGCTGTGTTGTGAAGATAGGTGATGGAAAAGAATCTCCGCAGACACGGTTAAAAGTGTAAATACATCTTTATTTACCAAAACAGTGTCTTACGGGTTCTTAAGGATCCCGTGAGAGGGTGTTCAATTTGAGCGCTCCGATCATCCATACATTTGTTCAGCCATATGCTCTAAAAAACACACTGAACATTTCTTAATACTGTCTTATGAGGCCGTCTGATAAATATACCTCACAAGTCTTCACCATTCTGTTTCAAAGTCCTTCTGTTTTATTGTCCTCTTTTGAGTTTTTGGATCCCTGTATCGCTTCAGGAATCTCGAACAACCATCCTCCCTTACAGTGATCTTCCCCCCTTTTTTCTTTCTGGAAGAAAGAAACAACAGCCAGTATCTTTTGCAAAAATGACAGATGCAAATAAACATCAAATACAACTTTAATAATAGTAATACTAATAGATTAATACTTTTATAAGCTACAGTTTATACTTCATCCTAGAATCTTTATAATTGATTACTAAATAATAAACCTAACAAAATAAATAATGTCATAATTGAATAGTAAAAATATATAATAGTGGATATTCAAAATGGATATCTTTCCACCAGGTTGTTTTCCAAAATTTCCTCCTCATGTTGTCTGAGTCGGTTCTACTTAATAATGTCATCTGTACTTGATCTCCAGGCATTATAACTCCAACCCATTTCAAAATCATAGCTTTTGCACAAGTTAACAACAGTGTACAAAAACAAAACATTATACACACTGCTAAAAGAGCTGCTCTAAAAACTTGAGCCAACCCCTAGTGGTCCTAATTTCTCCAATAACCAAGCATTCACAGACCATCCAGCTCTTTTTGATGGACCAAACGCCTCCCTTATATGCTTCAATGCTTCTATAACACTAGTCATATTATCAAAATTATCTGGAATCAAGGTATAACAGGCATCCTCTGTTAGATTCAAAGCCACACATAAACCCCCTTGCTTAGCTAAAATGTAATCCAGAGCCATGTCATGTTTTAACAATGTTAATCTGTGACTTTTTTGTGTATTTGACAAATACTAAAACCCTCTTATTGTTTCATTAGCAAACCTTGTAAAGTGTACAAAATATTTTCTATATGATCTGCTAAAAATGTCACACCATACCATTTTTCTCCTATACTGATTCTCCAATGGTAGGCTTCCAAGCTATGAAACTGAGCCATTTCCCTTTTCTTTCTTCTCCCAGAAATACCTTCAGAATTCCCTTCATCAGTTGCTTCAACTTTTTGGAGAGTATAAACCTCATAAGGAAGCATTAATGTTGCCATATAACAACAGCTTGTCCACCCATATGATAGAAATATGTATGCTTTATCTCCACAAACCCACCAAATATCCTTAAAATTTCCTATTGTCACATTTACAGGCAAAATGTCATACTGCACCATTAATGTTCTACTCTGCTTGCTATCTGGTGTATGAAAATTCACTTTAAACAAAGCATCCTTAGGTGTAGGCTCTTTAAAATTCATCATATAACGAGCACAATTAGATTTTCCCATAAACATCCCCTCTCCATTGTGAGTATCATTGGAACAAAAACATCCATCGCATCAGGCCGTGCTGTCATTATATTTTCATGCTGATCAAGGAAATTCACATATGGTAACTTCATACACCAAATACAATTTAATCTAGGTCTAAACAAATGCACTGATAAAGCCATTATTCTATCTTCTTCAGAGTTTTGCTGATATAATAGCCATGATAAAGCATAAGATTGACACATAGCATGCAGTGGTTCTGGTAGGGTCTCTAAAATTGATGGCCATGTGCTTGGTGTCGGAACTTTCACCACACATGGACCAGTCAACTGCTTATTCATTCTTACGGAATGGGTTATTTGCTGAAACCATAAATTTCTAGCTGCCCATGGGTCTGTGATTTGTAACACTGAAGAATCAAATCCATATGCTTTCCATTTTGCTTCTCTTTTCTGTAATGCATGATAATGGTCAGTCATTTCTTCAGAGGTGCAGTCAAAATCAAAAAACTCTCTCTGCCCTTCTAAAGTGATTTTCTGAGTGGTTACTAAACCATTTGAATCCATGTCTTCCATTGGGTTTCTAGCTTCAAAAGCCACTTTACTAATATTCACTTTATGCTCTATATTTAACTCTGATCCCTGTGTTATGTTTATTTTCTTCTGCAATGGAAAGGACATTACTTCTGGAGTCTGGGTTACTTTTACAACATTATGTGATCTTGTTATTTTTCCATTTACAACAGTTGTGATAGATTCAGATATACCCGAAGCAGAAGTTATCATTGGCAGTGTAGTAATATTTATCTCCTTTAATGGCATATCTAAAGTAGTAATCTGATGTGTTACATTATTTCCTTTACTTATTTCTGGAGCTAAAGTAATTGGCGTAATTTGTTCTTTAGTAACCTTCAGAGTCATTGCTATAGTGGTTTGGTCCTGAACTCTTTTAGTAGATGTAAAAACTTCCATAGGACTCGGATCCTTTATCATCACTATCACTGTACGAGTTATGTACCCTTCTCTCCACACATTTTGAAATGGCACAAATTTAAGCTCTGGCTCCAAATAAGTACAAGTGTGTTCCCCTTGATCTACCCATGTAACATTACGTAAAAGTAATTGAACAGTCATCTCTAACTTTGAACCACCTAAAGGCATTAAACAAAAGATACTTTCCCTGGTCACGAGGCAAATGATCAACTTTAGGTCCTGTTAACACCACTTCTTCACCACGACTATTTTTCCACTTAGTAGACTATTACTCCCTGTATTAAATCTTCTACATTTACAGGGAAGATGAACTGTTTTACCTAATTTAACTTTAATCACAGTCTTCAAAGGGGATAGCATTGTTGAAATTATCAAAGGCACTAGTGTAGTTAGATGTGATCCATTTACCCCCTCACTAAATTTCGACACTGGAAAAGCAAAATTCTCTAAAGTTTCATTCTCTTTAGTTCTCAAACCATTTAGGTCTAACCTTTTTCCGAACTGGTCTTGGACTCTTTTTTCTTGATCCAAGTCTCTGAACTGTTTTGAAATGGAATTGCTTCTTTCTGCAATGGGACTTGCTGTTTCTGGGACATATTGAAATTCAATTTCTCCAAACTTTTTGTCTTGTTTACAATCTGCTGTGTCATGTCTGGCATCGTCAGAAATATACACAGTGTCATCAGCATCATCCAAACCAGGGACAATCTCCTCTTCAGGAGATTTACTCTGGTTTGTTTCTTGCATGTTATTTTCAACCTGTTCTCCCTCATGTTATTTTGGTTCTCCTGAACCTGCAACCTCTCCTCCCTTTGAGAAAGGCTTCTCTTCACTTGGTGCTTTAACACAGTGAGATAAATGATACCACGTTGGAGACCCCTTAACTTGAACCGCCGTTCCAGTACTGCGAACAACTTCAAAAGGTCCTTCTCTGCATTCGTAATACCGTTTTCTTCTAAATACCTTTACAAACACCTTGTCTCCAGGCTGCACTGTATTCTTCCTTTGCTCATCCAGCCTCTCCTGCTCCTCCTCTTTTTTGCTTTTCTGAAACGTATGTAGATATTCTTTTATGTAAATTAGCTAAGTATGAAACATATGCTCGCATGTCATCTTCTAAAAGGGCTAAACATGGACCTTTCCCACTTGTACGCAAACATGGCGTTGGCATTCGTCTGCCTGTCATCAACTCATGAGGAGTCATGTGTAAATCATGCAGCTCACTTGAGCGACACACCATTAATGCTAATGGAAGTGCTGCTATCCAATTTAAACCCGTGTGCTGACAGATTTTAACAATCCGATTTTTCAAGACACCATTCATTTTTTCACAAATCCCTTGACTTTGCGGATGGTACACAGCTCCCAGACACTGTTTAATTCCCAATTTTTGCAAAATTAATTTCACTGTTTTATCCACAAACTCTTTCCCATTATCTGATGATATTCAATCTGGAAGTCCCCACCTGCTTATGACTTCTCTACACAAAAACTTGGCAACAGATTGAGCATCTTTACGCTTAGTTGGACATGCCTCAGGCCATCGTGAAAATCTGTCCACAACAAACAGCATATACCTTTTACCTTCAACTGGTTTTATCATGTCAACAAAGTCCACAACTAACTCATGCACAGGACCCCTTGGTGTTGGAATGTAACCAGGCGGAACCATCAACCCCCTGCGAACATTATTTTTCAAACAAATTGTGCATCTGCCAATTACATAATCAATCTGTTCAAGCAAATATGGTGCCCAAAAACCATACTCCTTTGTAATCTTCCTCCTGACTTCTCACCTAGCCACATGAGCTAACCCATGTGCCTCTTGAATCATCAGACCTAACAAGTCCGGAGGTGCTACTATCAGCCCCTCATGGTTTCTCCAGAGACCAGTAGAAACCCTGCTGGCACCTCGATCTAACCACAATTGTTTATCTATTTCAGGAACAGCTTCCTGCATTAAAAGTACATCATTAAGTGTTACGTTGTCTTCGAACTCCACTTCATGAGTTACCAAAAACACCTCTCAGAATTTGTCAGCTCCTGTAATGGCTTTGGCAGCTTCATCAGCTGCTCTATTCCCTTGTGAGACCCTTGATGCATCCATTTTATGAGCTGCACATTTAGCTATTGCTATTTCTTTAGGTTTCATCATAGCATGCAATAGTTTCATTATTTGAGCATGATGCTGTATTGGTGACCCATCAGTTTTCTTAAACCCCCTGTTTTTCCACACTGATCCAAACAAATGACACACATTATGGGTATACGCCGAATCTATGTATATGTTCACTCGCTTACCTTCAGGCAACAAACATGCTTCTGTTAACCCCACAAGTTCAGCAAATTGTGCAGATGCAGGCTGTGGAATTACTTCAGCCTTTTCAACAAAAAAAGTCTGTCCCCTGGGCTCTTACTATTGCATAGCCAGCCCTCAATTTATCTCCTACACAATAACAGGACCCATCAGTCCAATACTCCACTTCAGCCTCACACAACGGAAGAGCTTGCAAATCAGATCTAAGTCTTGAATACCTCTCTGCGTCTTGTACACAGTCATGTGGCTCACCATCCTCTGGAGTTGGCAAGTTCTCAGCTGGATTTACTGTGATGTACCTCGCTAGGGTGACATCTTCTTGTTCTAAGAGCCTATGATAATCTCTAATTCTAGGCATAGTTAGAGTATATTTACCAAAGTTTAAGAGATTAATCATAGCTCCCAAAGGTCTTGTTAAACTAGCATAGTCCTCTACCCATGCTGAGGAATACCCTGCAATACCCAAAAATGTCATCATTTCTCTAACTGTTCTGGGTTTGGGAGCTTTCCGAATAGCTTCTAACTGCTTATCAGAAATACATCTGTGTCCCTGTGTTATGGTTTGGCCTAAATAAACTACCCTTTCCTGACAATACTGCAATTTTTTCTGAGAGACTTTGTGCCCTTTCTCTGCCAGCATCTGTAACAAAGTAATTGAATCCTTATGACATGTTTCCTCATCTGATGCACAAAGAAGAATATCATCCATGTATTGAATGACAGTACTTTTTAACTTTGATCTACCCCAACTAGATCATCTTTCAATACTTTATTGAAAATGTGAGGACTATGTTTATATCCCTGTGGTAATCTCGTATACTCATAGAATTGCCCCTTGTATGTAAACCCAAATAAACCCTGACTTTCTATACTTAGTGGAACACTAAAAAATGCACCACATAAATCTAATACTGTGAAATACTTTGCATCCGGAGGAATTTGGGCTAACAAAACATGTGGATCTGGCACTTCTGCTGGAAAGTCTGCTACTATTTCATTTACTGCTCTCAAATCATGTACTAAACGATAAGAGTTATCTGGCTTCTTCCCAGGCAACAAAGGTGTATTACCCTGCGGATTCTGTGTTATCTTCAGAACATCTGCTTTCACAAGACCTTCAATTTGTGATTCGATCCCTTTGATTGCTTCTTCATTCAAAGGATACTGAGGCTTCCATTGAGGTTTTGTTCCTGGTCGGAGTTCAACTTTCACTGGTTGAGCTGACTTCACAAATCCAATGTCAGTGCTATGTTGTGACCATAAACATGTTGGAACATATCGCAGCATTTCCTCTTTCAAAGAGTTTGAATCCATCTTCTCATTGCAAAGTGATTCATGTGTCATCCTGACGACTTGTGGCTGTCCTTGTCCTTGAGCAGTAATCATAATCTTAATAAATCGCTGATCTTCAGTCCTCCAGATGGAAAGATTCTCTTTTAACAGTTTAAAGACATATTCTTCTGCTTCTGCCATCATTTCACCTATTTGTTTCTGCTCACAATCTTCAGACACCAGCAAAGTCACATGTGGTACACTTTTTCCCATATCAAACTCTTTATGTAAGTAATTTTTGTCTATCTTCATAGCAGCTCCTTGAGGTCACAAAATTATGCAACATGAGCATAATTCAACTTGCTTTGGTTGATGACTCAACAATTGTTCTGCATCTGATTGTTCAGCATCCTTAAAGTATTTCAGTGTACAATGAAATGGATACTCTGGAGTCTTTGCATCAGGCATGTTTGCTACAATAAACTTCTCCCACAGCTTGGCTGGTTCCAAGAATTCTTCGCTAAGATTTCCAATCCAAAATACTGAAGAAGCTTCAGTCTCTGTTTTCATCATCAATTGATCAATCATTTCACTTGGCACTTCCACCAGCCAGCCGTCTGGTGTGCATTTTATTGTACAGTTCAGTCTGCACAAAGCATCTTTTCCCAAAAGTGCAATAGGTGTATGTTCTGATACCAGTATGGGTATTGTAGTCTTTAGATATTTATAGCAGAGCTCAATTGGTTCTGTGAGAGGAATCAGCTGTTTTACACCCTCAAACCCGATTGTCCGAATCATTTTTTGCAACCAGCTGACACCTCCCACACGAGTTCTCCGGGTATCCCTAGAATCCTGGTTCCGGGCCCCTATAAGGGTTCACAGGTCCCTTGATTGACCTTGGTTGTCCTCTGGATCCTCCTCTGAATCCTCCTCTAAATCCTCCTCTAAAGTATCCCCTGAAGTTGCACTCACAAGCAAAATGACTAAACTGTCCACAATTGTAACACTTCAGGAGGCTGAAAGTTCAGACTGAATCTTCCTGGTCTTCCTCTTCCTAGATTTCCTTGACCTCTTCCTCTTCATGTCTGCACCTGACCAAACACTGGCACTCTGATGTTGACTGGCTCACTTGAGGTTGAGTCTGATCCAGATGTGGTCCTGGCTGATTAGGAGGCTGACTTTGTATGACTACAGTTTGTTTCTTTTATTTTTTCTTGTTGCCCACTAGTTATTTGGTTTTACTAGCTATATGGTTCAGCTTTCTGAGGGTCTCTTCATCCTGTATTTTCTGATCATGTTCCTTCTTTCTATATAGCTCCACTTGATGGGCTATATGATCTGTATAGACACTCTTTACCATGCTTCCAAGACCCACTACTTCTGCCAGTTTACTTCTCACTGGTAAGGGTAGTCCCTTCTGTAATTTGGCTCGCAAAATTGACTGCTCCATCTGATTTAAGTCTGGGTCATTTCCTGTGACATTTCTCCATACCTGATGGACTCTTGACACATAGGCTCTCAGGTTTTCTTCTTCTCCCAAAGGCTCAATCAGGATATTGTCAGGATGCACATTGGTTGGAAACATCTTTCAATGCTCTCCACATTCGACCTCTGATTGCAGAAAACAGCTCTGGATCATTAACAGCAGTTCTTACATATCGATCTAGGCCCGCTTTCTGTAGAATTTCTTCCATGGCTGGAACTCCCATGAGATTTGCTAAAAGTCTCTTTATGTCACCTATTGCAGGCTGCGTTCCCACCAGAAGCTCTTCCAATTTGGAAATCCAAGGATGTGCTCCCTTTTGCAAAGAAGGCAACTTTTCCATGATATCTGACATATCAGTATTTTGCCAAGGCTTGTATTCCCAATTCCATCCACGGACTACCACTGGACACATCTTTTCAAGTGTCTTCCCTTTCCTTGAACGCAATGCGTATTGTCTTTCAGATTTTTTAATGTCTTCATTTTTCAGATCCTCCTCATATGTCTGCAACACTTTCAGTTGTGTCTCCAGTGAGCTAGAAGCATTATCTAAGTTCAATAGACATTGGTCTATACTTTTTCTACTTCTCTTAAAGCTCTCCGTCTGTCTTCTTCTCCTTTTGTGCTGGATGTTGCAGGAAAGAATCCTCTTCCAGAGAAAGATCCCTTACTCTTCCATCCATCATCACTTTCTTCATTCTCTGTTTCATCAGAACTTCCATCTCTTGAGTCCTCTTTCCTTCTACTCACATCTTTTTTCTGCTTTAGCCAACATTCATCTGATGGCTGGGTCGTATCCACCCATGGCCTCCTCCTGATCACTCAGATCCTCATCTCCAATGGTCCTCCTTCTCATTCTCAGTTCACCTCTAGTCTGCAGACATCGAGTTTTCTTCTTGTTGTCTCTGCTTGGCCTGTTTCAATGATGCATTCATTTTCGTCTTCAATGTGGTAACGTCCGCCTTGACTGATCACTGGAAGCTGAGGGTAGACTTTCTAAGTTTTCACTTCCTTCTCATAAGGTGGTGGTGTCTTAACTGAGTCCACATGTGAAAAAGACACATTAACTTCTGCCATTTGTTTTTCAATTGTCTTTGTACGCTGATTTATCGCTTCTGCACCTTTCTCCCTCTTTTTCTTTGCCGCCTTTATCAGTTTCTGACTCTCTTGTTCAAATAACTGGAGAATGCCAAGCTCTATTTCTCTTTTTTTCCTTTCGCTTTTCTCCTTGATGCCCTTTCTTCTGTCCTGCTTTGTATGTTGATACAAATACCTCTATTGTTTTAATTACATCTGGGTTAAGTGTCCCCTCTACCGGCCATGGTTGGTCTATGTCAGGCCATCGCTTATAAATTTTTTCTGATATTCTTGCAATGCCTTTTATTAAAGGATTATTTTTCTTATATCAACAGGAGTATCCCCTGAAACATTAGTGCCCATTTTTGGCATAATAATGACAAAATATGTTCCCAACTTACACTTATTAATTATTTCTCTCCCTTTTTCCTCTGTTTATAGGCCACTATATTACCACAATCAATAAAAATTAAACCCCAATTGAATTTGCCAACTTCAGAGAAATCAAACCTTAATATGCAATACAATTCACAGCACTAAATACCCTTTACTAAGTGATATAACTACTAAGTGCATCGTAAACTTTTTTATTAAACATTTAATAACTACCTTGTAATTAAAGAATATACAAACTTATATAAGGCTCAACAAGCACTTCTAAATATTTGCAACCCCATTACACCTATAGCAACGCTTAAATCAGAAACCCCTTTCCAAATAATAATTTTTCTTCATAAACCTCGTTGTTAACTCTTAATGGAATTGTAATCAAAGCATTATCTTAAAAAATGAACAACCTGTTGCCAAGCTTTCTTTGAAAAATTCTATGTCATGTACTATAGCACAAATAATGGACTAAATGCAAATAGATAAACAAATCAATGACTTTCCAATTATTACTTTTTAATAATGAGACCTATTAATGATTTAATCTAAATGTATTAATGCAGGTGTTTGTGAAAGAAGTTTGTGGATAAAATGACTGGCCTTTGTGAAGCTCTGCTCTGGGTAACTTCAAACTTCAACCCCCCTTTTTTCAGCCAGCTCCTCGTCTCCTCGTCTCACGCACCCCCACAGGATGAGAGAAACAGACTCACACACACACACACCCCACAGGATAAGAGAAACAGACAAATAGAAATTTAATACATTCAGCTTACTTTTTGGTAAATAAACATTCAATTTCAAAGCACCACTGTCAAACACTCAGAGTTTTCCAATATTCACACATTGGCAGTACTTTTTCATTTATCAGTTGGCTGCTAATTCATTTTTTTTATATATAAAGTAACAGTACTTCACAGAGATCTAATCACCAGAGACTATAAGATTCAACCCCTTTTTTCTGAGCAACAATTGTTAATTCATTAAACCCAAATGAGCAACATTAACGCTCAACATCCAACCAAACAACACCATTCCAACACACTTTATTAATTCAATCCAAATTTCATCTTGTGGCAGCTCTCTCCATATAAGGCCATTCCTCAGTTCTACTGGCCTAAAACAATTACCCCATTCAATGTGTCTCAATTTCATCAAACTATTGCATTCAAAGAGAACCCAAACAAATTACTGCTCCACCAATTCACTCTCACCCACTATATTAAATTTATCCTCTATTTCCCTTTTATTTTAGATCATAAGCACAACACAAACACCACACCCATAGAAAAACTCAGTTCAAACACACCCATTCTCAGGAGCTCCAAACCCCTGCACAGCACTATACATGAATATTTTTCATACATTTATATTTTTAATTTGCCCAAATAACTATAAGTTTCTATATAAACCAAATCAACGTGGCTTTTATCAGTACATCACAAATCAAAATCCTGCCATCTCTCTCTTTTTCAAGAGTGGAACAATCAAAGTGTAAGATCTTAAAGCTTCAGCGAAATTGAGAGGAACTTAAACCCGTGATCTCTTTTTTCTCCCAAAAAATGCCAACATATGGAGATTTCAAATTTTCTCCTTTTCTCCAATAACAATTTTACCTTTAATTCCCATGATTAAACTTTACAGTTTCCCCAATGTACCCTATTAATTACTCAGCTTTAACACCTCGCTCTCCTTTTTCCTATTCTCAGCATCTAAAAACGTCTTTCATACACAGCAAGACACTCCTTTTTTCTTAACTCACTAAGCACACACACACATACACAGCATCCAGCATTCCCCAAACAGCGCTTACACCACCCATCACTTTCAACACAATATTCATAGTCGACTCATTCACACATTAACAGCATGCTTTGTCGCTGCCGCCCTTATTACTTATTCCTTTATTTCCTTATTTCCTTATTTTTAATTTATGCTACCTTATGAGGTGTAATAATGAAAAAAGAGGCAGCATCAATACAGTGTTCGTCAACAGTGTTTCGAGTGGGCACCCCTAATTAAATCTCTGTATCACACCTCCAGTTTCTCATTAAACTGACCCAAAAAATCACCTAGTGAATTTTTCAGGGTTTACGGCCAGGCTAATCCCACCTCAGCAAGAGAGCTTATATCTGAATCAGCGGCATCCTCTTTTTATTTAACTCTCTATTGTCTCTTTTCCTTTTTTCCTTTAACCTCTTATATTATTTCTCTTATATTCCATTCCCTTATATTCCTTTTCCTTTTAACCTTAAATAAATTTTAACCAAATGCCACTGGGCCCAGGGCTTCTCACTATTTCAATATAATCCAGTTCCACAATAACTCAAAGCTTACTTTCACGCAATGACTGTGATTCATGTCTTAAAGTTTTAAGCAAAAGTAGGGCCCTGTTTACCCAAACTTGCATGTCATCATCAGCTCACCTCATCGTTACTAATTAAGCTATTCTATACATCCATGCCTTTGTACTCTTTTCTTCATTATTCCTTTTTATTTCCTTCATTTCTATTTTTCTATTACTATAGTTAAAAATTTAGAACGGAGAATCTTAATCCAACACCATCATCAACACAACACTGCATACACTAATAAGTCTATCTCAGTGCAACTCTTTCAGACAGCCCAAACACCCAACCAGCGCTCAAATTTGTGAAAATCTCACCTTCTATTTGCTGGCTTTAAGCGGGAGTTCGAATGCAGGAGCCATCTGAAGCAGGAAGGCCACAACTCAGCATCCCATCCTCGTCGCCATCTTTGTTGTTAACTTTGCTGTGTTGTGAAGACAGGTGATGGAAAAGAATCTCTCCAAACACGGTTAAAGGTGTAAATACATCTTTATTTACCAAAACAGTGTGTTACGGGTTCCTAAGGATCCCGTGAGAGAGTTTTCCAATTCAGTGCATGCACATCTCTCTCCTCGCTCTTGGCTAGGACCCTGATCTATATGGTTCTTGCTCCTTTCCAAATATGGTAAACATAGAGGTTGGTTAACATTTGCATGTTTAAGGGACTAAGGGACTAAGGGACTAAGGGAGGGGTAAAATTTATAGTCTCTTACCCTCACTGACAGCTTATCCTAAACATTTCTCTCTGTGGAACACAGACACAGAGCATATGGCTGAACATATAAAACAGTGAACATTCCTTAATACTGTGCTTAAGGCCTTATGATTAAATATACCTCGTTGTGATCTCACAAAATCCAAGTAATACAAGTAATATTTTAATACAAGTAAAACAGGACAGTGGGAATAAGAATGAATAAAGACAAATTGATTTAATGTTCACAGAGACAATGATGAGGGTTTTCAATTAAAATAAATTATTACATTTTTATTCATAATGTAATAATAACTTACACAGTGACGCAGCAGGTGGTGTCTCTGTCACAGCTCCAGGGTCCTGGAGGTAGTGGATTCGAGTCCCGCTCCGAGTGACTGTCTGTAAGGAGTGTGGTGTGTTCTCCCCATGTCCTCATGGGTTTCCTCCCACGCTCCAAAAACACACAATGGTAGGTGGATTGGTGACTCAAAAGTGTTCGTAGGTGTGTGTGTGTGTGTGTGATGTCCTGTAAAGGACTGGTGCCCAATGATTCCAGATAGGCTCTGTGCCCACCGTGACACTGAACTTGTTAAGCAGTTACAGATAATGAATGAATGAATGAATTAACTTACACAGTTCCAACCTCATGCCAACAACAACAACAACAACATTTGCTAAAATAATAATAATAATAACATGAAAATAACAATTAATCTAAGCAATTATTCTCTAAAAGTCTGTCTGTGTGTGAATGGGGGTGCTCTGGGAGTCTAGATGGAAAACACACTGACATTAATGCGCTCTGAGAGAAAGAGAGGTGGTCCAGGCAATAATAATCAATCACAGATCTGAGAGAGTTATCAGGGCTTTTCTTGTATTAAATTTTTCATCCACACTGTAAAATCTAATTAGTTAACCTTACTTAAAAAAAGCATGCAAACCGATTGCCTTAAAAAAACTAAGTAAATTGGAATAGGGACTGTATCTTGTATTAACAAATGCTTATTTAGTATAGTTTACTTTCACTTCAGTTTAATTAACTTAAAAAAAACTGTATATACTACTTAATAATATGTTTCATATGTACTTCAGATTTAGTATAGCCTACTCAGAATTACTATTTCAAACAGCTAAATAACTTCAATTAAAATGTACTATGTGTATATTCAAAATAACTCATTAATCAAAGTTGGGCTAACTACAGTGACATTTTCTGCAACTTAGAATTTGTCAGTTGTGTTTACTTGAACAGCAATCTGAATTACTTATTAAAACCATGCAAACCGATTGCCTTAAAAAGACCAAGTAAGTATTACTTGTGTAACTTAAGTACTTTACACATCCATAAAACATGAATGAAAAGCAGATTCCGTACACTTTAAAATAAGCCCATTTACACAATAAATCAAGGTACTGAGATTTTAAAGTTCAATTATACGTGTTTTTATTTGTTTTTGTTTTTTTTAGAATAAGAACAAAGGCTTAAAATAGGATTGGCATTGTTTTACAAGATGACAAGATGTGTACATACATGCCAGCAATTCAATAAATAAAATAAAACTACAAAATTAACATATACAGTCATAAACATAAATTGCTGGTAAACCCAGGGCTGTTTATGTGAAAGGAGAGCCTTCATTTAGTTTAAACATTAGAAACGACATTAGAAAAAAAAAAGAATCCACTTAAGTGAGCTGTCCTAGACTCACACTTGATTAGCCACTTAACTCAAGAGGAGATTTTTAAGAGTTTGCAGCTTAGATGGAAGTTTGTTCTCTCCCAAGCCAAGCATCACCCTTTGAATGAAATTGAACATGTTTTTCATGGCTTTAGGGTAATTTAAGTGCAAAGCATATGCCAACCCAAACAAGAGGCACATGGCTTGAGGCAGATTCTGTAAATTGTCCATTACAATATCTCCCTCAACAATGATGGCAGTAGACACTGAGTCAAGGTGGGGATGATTTGGAGAGGGAGGCATATCTTCACTGATGACAGTCAGCACTCCAGCAGACACTTGTGCCCAGGCCTCATCACTGTGAGAATCCTGTATAAAAAAACAAACAAAAAATAACATTACATCAGGGAAATGTTGATAGGCATAGCCATTTCTCAAAATATAAACTGCCCTGCCTATACAGCCTTCCAGCCTTTCCCATGAAGTTGTCATAAGCAACAAAAAACAAATGTAAGGAAAGTATACCTGGTCATTTGTTTATTAAAGAAATTGATCCAATATATATTTAACATAAAGTGGCAACTGTATTTGAGCATTTATTTTCAGTGGTATGACCCCCTTGTGCAAAACTGATGGTAGTTTAGGTGAAATTTTTGTCCGGAAATTCTAAAAGGTTCAATCTTACCTTCAGTGTGATATGGCCAACTTCAAACCAGCTTTTCAGTGAATAGCTCACCAACAACTGCCACATCCACTTCTGAGAAGGACAGAAAATGTTTTGGTTAAAACACACCACTTGTAGTGTTGTAATTTGTAGATTAGTAGAAATTTGTAGAAACATTCCTTGATATGTATATTTTAAAAGTGCTAGTGAAAAATAAATGTTTGAATGTTTGATATGAATGTATATTTTTTAAAATATCTATTCAAGGTCATAAAAAATTTAAAGTAGCATTTCACTTGTTTCACCAGTACACAAAAGTAACAGTTCAGGGAAAAAAGCAACATAAAAGTTAAAAATTAAACTTTTTATTTACATTTCAGATGCTAATTACGACCTTGCGATGCAGGTCGTAGATTACAGGAGAACTTTGGAAGTGCGGCTAACCAGTTTTAAGGTGGAACCCCCTTACAGTGACTATTCCGGACGAATACGCGTTGCGTTGTGAATAACTCTGAATACGTTGTGAAAAAACATTGCATGATAGCTAAACCCGTTTATGCTAGCTAACACATCCATGACTAGCTAGATAGAGCTATGAGAGTATTCAGAAATAAAGTCACACAATTTTATTTCGTTAAATAAATGAAAATAAAATACATTTAAATTCGTTGCTTGCTTGACAACTTACCTTACTTCAAAAGACAAAAGCAGGCTCCACCGAAGTCATCCACCGGCCATTAAACCAGTTCTGGGCGGAAGACTGAACGTTGAGTCCTGCGCATGCTCACATCGCAGACTTTATTACTACTTGATTGTTTTAAGCTGTCTGCACTCAAGACAATAAGTTAATTGTTTTTTTGTCTCTACAATTAACGGTAACTTACAAAAAACTAGTAAGAAGTGCATTATCTTCATAACCAAGTAAAGTTAACTAATTAATTTAAGTCATCACGGCTATTACATTTTACAGTGCACTAATGAAATTTTTGTTAATTTAGGAACCAAAAGCATTCATAATTCATTTCTATGTGACCATTCTCCAACCTCTCCTTGCTCAGTTTTAAACACACTTCCTGCTTACTGAGCTCTGAGGTCCTGCATCATTCTGTCCTCGTGTCCATATAAGGAGTTGTGGGTGTAGCTGGATGTCCATAGAAGGACTGGCTTTTTACTGCAAGTCATTTGGTACAGAACAGGTTAATATACCCTCATCAAAACAGTGTATATGCTGGGGTTAGATTTCATGGGCCCCCTGCCAAGAAGCCCAAGAAAATAATGCATAACTATTGGTAATAGTTAATGATCAAGATGTTCCCAATGTGAACAGTTAAGATATAATAAATTACCCAAATTTTAAACAAGGACATCTTTTCTAGGTGGGGAATGGCAGCTCTGCCTGGCAAAGAGTACAGGGTTTGCACCAGCTGTAGTGGCTCTGGGATGGAAACTTAAAAGACCATGGAGAGTTTGTTAATGCAATCCAAGTCTGGTACAATCCAGAGACAATTCAGAGTCCAAATAGGCCAGGTATAAATATCGACAAAGGCAGGTGGACTTCCATGAGATATGGTCTGGGTGAGAACACACCCTCTGTTTAGGGCTTTGTTGCCCTGTCAGGCTGACACATCCATGTGGAGTTCATTCATTCATTATCTGTAACCACTTATCCAGTTTAGTGGTAGCAGTACGTCCAGAGCCTACCTGGAATCATTAGCTACAAGGCAGGAGGGGGCACCAGTCCTTCACAGGGCAACACACACATTCACTCACACACACACATGCGTGTTTTTGGAGTGTGGGAGGAAACCAGAGCACCCGGAGGAAGCCCAAATGGACATGGGGAGAACACACCAAACCTCTCAGACAGTCACCTGGAGTGGGACTTGAACCCAGGTCCCTGGAGCTGTGTGACTGCTACACTTCCATGTAGAGTGTGTTGTATAATTATGGATAGGCTGGGTCAAGTACAAAAGTTACATAACTAGCCTCTAACACTAGGGGGCCTTAAGGACCTTTACCAATGCTTTAGTTACATGTTCAGAGAATCTGGTCAGTGGTGAGCGAGAGGTGTTTAAAAACCCATTGCTCTCTCTGCTTCTTCCACCTTTTTAAAATGATTTACATTTACAGCATTTAGGAGAAACTTGTGCTCAGTGTTCAGCCAGAGTTTGTATCTGCACTCAAATAGGTTGGGGTCCAAACTCTCCCTGAGCTCAGACATGGCCAGAACAAAGGCCAGTGCTGACACCTAGAAAGAACGAAACATAATAAGTACAATACACAAAATCTAGTCAGTGCTCAAACGTACAAGGGAAGGAGTTAAGTGCTTTATAAGTGCAAAAGAGTCTTTTATGATGAGCATTTAGGTTAGTCATAGATTCTGTCCTCAGTCTGTGTTTAAATATCTTGAAAGAGTCCACTGTTAGAAGCCAGTGGAAGTTTGTTCCACCGTCTGGGTGCCAGGACTGACAATAATCTTGTCATTAGTCTTCCAGGTGTCTAGATGAGTAGTGGGTTGAGTCGAGCTGTACTTGAAGCTGGAAAGGTTTGAGGTGCAGCCCAACTCTTGACCATTGCCATAAGATGGGGCAGGACAGGTCCGTTCTCTGCTTTGTAGGCAGCATGAGAGTTTTAAACCTAGTGTGGGCAGCTATGCAGTGGAGTGACAAGACAAGTCATGTAGCTTCATTCTGGATCAGCTGAAGGGGTCTGATGGCCCACAGAGGAAGACCAGCTAGAAGTGATTTGCAGTAGTCAAAGCTTGAAATGAGTAGAGATTGGACAAGCACCTAAGCAGCCTCCTAAGAAAGAAAGGGTAGAGTTTGCCAGCTGTTGTACTGTAGGAATCTGCCCAACCAAGTCAGGTTCGCCATGTGGGTTGCAAAGATAGGTGGCCATCCAGAAACACGCCAAGGCTCCTTGCATATTCAGATGGAAAAATTGAGGAGTTCTTAAATGAGAGCAAAGTCTCAGTGAGGGCCGGCCATTCCAGGGATGAAAAAAAGCAGCTCAGTCTTGCTAGGATGTTGTGAGCTGTCATCCAGGAAGCGATGTTGGTCAACATGACAAGATGTGACTGGAAACCTGAGTTTCAGAAGGTGGGAAGAAAAACATTAGTTGAGGGTCATCAGCATAATGGTAAGAGAAACCATGAGAAGTAATTATATCACTAGGAGAACAGGTATAAAGTGAAAAGAGAACAGCCTTAAGGAACACCAGTGGAGAGCCTGCATGGAGCAGAAGTAGATCCGTTTCCTGTTACCTGGTAAGGACAATCCTCTAGATAAGACTCAAACCACTTCCATGCCAAACCAGCGATTATGAGGCTGTTGAGGACTGACAGGAGGATCTTGCGGTTGACTGTGTAAAATGCTGCAGAAAGATCCAGAAGAATCAGAACCAATGACAATGATGTTGCTGCTGGAGTGTCTCAGTAACTGCTTCAAGGGCAGTTTGGGTTGAGTGTGCCGGTTTGAAGCCAGACTGGTTGTGGTCCTGGAGCTGGCTCAGGGTGCGAGAGAGGGACAATTGATTATACACTGCACATTCAAGAATTAGACAGGAAAGGAAGAAATGATACCCGTCTATATTTGCTGAAGTCTGAGTAGTCCAGAGTGGGCTTCTTCAGGATGGGAATGACCCTGGCCATCTTGAAGGCAGATGGAACTTGACCAGAAGACGGAACTGTTTTTTGATCAGTGTGATGAATGGCAGCTGTTAGGACCAGGCAGACTGACCTGCTAAAACAGTGACTTTATTTACAACACAAGATAACAATACAGAGACAGACTTAGATAACTAGACAAAATACTTAAACAAAGAGAGACCTAGACAGAGAGACTTGGACAGGATGACCTGGACAGAGAGGCTTAGACAGAGAGAACTGGACAGAGAAACCTAGATAGAGGGAGCTAAACAGAGAGAGAGAAACGGACTAAAGCTAGACAAACTAATCTGAACACACAAAGCTAAATAGATTAAACTAGAGCACAGAACTAAACAGAGTAAACCTGGACAAGGAGGGCTAAACAGAGTAAAGATACAAACAGACATGAAAGATACAAAGACTGACTTCAAGGAATGAGTAACAGACAAGACAGATAGACTGGCACAAGCAGATAATGAGAAGGCAGGACTACAAAGGAGGCATAACGAGAGGGTGGAGCTAAGGCGGGACTAGGGCAGAGACAGGAACAAACAGAACCATGTGCAAGAGCACTTGGCCAGGACATGGCCAAGAAAACAGCACTTGGCCAGGAAAACAGACATAACAGGACCAGGGCGTGACAGCAGCAGGTCTACTGAGATTAACTGGAGATTGACTGAAAAGCTTGCATGGATCAGATACTGATGATTCCTGTCTTCCTCTTTAGAAAGATGACTTTGCAGAAGTAACTTCATTAGAGAACCTGGATAGGAGAAATTGGTAGGAATGAAGATGCAAGTCGAGCTGCGATTTTCTCCACCTTCTCTCTGTCTTTCTTAGTTCTCTCTGGTCGCTTCAGAGAACAGCCCTCATTGCCTGGGGGCAGTTTGTGGGTTACTGGTCCCATGACCCTATAGCCTCAAGCTCGCTTCTCTAACCTCAAGGGTCTGACTGCCTCCAATTTAATCTAACTTAAATTATTTTGTTTAGATAAAGAGTAAAGTCAAGGCCCAGTAAATATTTAGCCATGATTCAATGTTGAAATAATGTAATGACGGCTGCCTAATCAACGTTTTCTTAAGGTTGAAATGAAAGTTGAAAAGACATCCAAACACAGACATTGAAAAAATGACTATAAGGTGTATTTTGGACGTCCATTGATATTATTAATTGGTCCCAAAATGAATGACTTTTTAAAACACATTTTGGATGTCCATAGATATTTAAAATATATCCTTGATGGACTGACTATTTTTAATTGACGTATTTAGAACATCCAAGTACATTCCTTGTTTACTGGGGGAGATACACAGAAAAATTGCACAGAAATGCAGAATAAAAATTTGGTAACAAAGAGGGAGAAAACCTGTTGGTTTTATACCTTCTGTAAGTGGAGTGTTGTAAATATTTTTCTTACACTCTCTGTTTTTTTCAAGATCACACACTGTGCTTCTTTAAGGCATAGTCTATGACCTTCTTTTTTACCACCACTTCCCTGTTGTAATCCAGCTATTTCTTCTAACTATAAGATGGCACGGGGCACCTGCTGCCGTCACGTCTGTTGCGCACACCTAACCCCTGTTTGGGTGAGTGGACAGACGGAAATGTTATTTTGCTGCAAGTTATACTTGTATAACTTTGTATGTGACAATAAATGCAATTCAATTCTTCACATGAACTCTAAGATAATTCAGGATGCAACCACCTTGGTGCCTTGGTTATACATCAAGCCTCTCAAAATTACTATGGGTTGCATTTTGTTCCAACCATTTGGGACAAACTGCAGACAGACTGGATGTCTCTAACATACCAGAGGTTATCGTATGCAATGTTAACATCTGTATGCTAATATTCATAGGGTTAAATGCCTTTGAAATTTGGGTCAGTTAACCTGGTTGCTAAGGTAATTGATGGGGTTTGGCTAAGTGTGGGAGGACCACTGTGTTACTCTTAAAAAGGGTTTTGTACAGAGAGTTTCAGACTTGTTTTAGGAGGAAGACATCCATGTGCACCCAATAAACTTCATTTCACCTCTACATTTTGAGTCTCCTCTCCTGTTTTCAAAAAACTACTTGCTAGCAGAAAAGAATAACTTCCAATGCTGAAAGCAGGAACAAAACAATAAATTGAAAAGACAACCTTAATATAGTTATTTTTAATAAATCTGAATGTGGCTGTTTTCACAAAAATGTACACGTATATGTGCATGTGTCTTTACACTCGTATATCTCTGTTTCTATGGTTTCTTAAAAGGTACAAAATTCATTCATTCATTCATTATCCAATTCAGGGTCGCGGTGGGTCCAGAGCCTACCTGGAATCATTGGGCACAATGCGGGAATACACCCTGGAGGGGGCGCCAGTCCTTCACAGGGCAACACAGACACACACATTCACTCACACATGCATGCATGCCTACGGACACTTTTTGAGTCGCCAATCCACCTGTAACATTTGTTTTTGGACTGTGGGAGGAAACTGGAGCACCCGGACACGGGGAGAACACACCAACTCCTCATAGACAGTCACCCAGAGCGGGAATCTAACCCACAACCTCCAGGCCCCTGGAGCTGTGTGACTGCGACACTACCTGCTGCGCCACCGTGGTACCGCCCAGGTACAAAATTGCTAATGCTAAAATGCTAAAGATAACTTGTTGATGCTGGTATGCTAATGCTAACATGCTTATATTGTCTTGGATGTTGTCTTGTGTGAGACTGAGCTTGTTTGTCATGCAGATAAGATCCATCTTTGCCATAATTTAGATGTGTGTGTGCAGAGGAGACTTTTTCTTGACGTTAATTACAGCAAGCATCTGGGGAACAATATCAGCTCCTCCTCAGAACTCTTCATGGAACATACTAATGGTGTTTTTCCACCGCATGGGTACGGCTCTTCTCTAACAGGAATCGCTGGCTTTGAAAAGCACAACAACGGCGGCGGTAAATGTAGGCACTGTTTTTTCATCGTGAATTTGTGTGTTGTTTTAGTTTTTTGGGCTGAATAACAGAAGTAAATTTGTGTTTTTCTGTTTATTCTTCATTCACTCATTCACCTCTGTCAATTGCAGCCCTGGGCATGTTTCTGCCGACTGTGGCTTTGAGTGTTTATGGTTTATCCTTATGTTCCTTGTTTGAACACACACACACACACACTGTCACAATTAGCCATTTCCTGTTTTGTTTTGAGTCACATACCATTTACTAAAACTTAATCAGCGACATAAATATGTTTAACGTGGTTCTGGACTGCAGCTTCACAGCAGGACAGCACTGTCCCCTCATCTGTGGACAGCCCTCTCTCCCACTGAGTTGAGTGTGGACGCATGTTATAATCTCTGTACAACACCACCATTGGGCCAGGGGGGGTCACTGGTTGAATTCCCATGTCCCATAAGGAAACTGTGTTTGTGTGGTGTGTGTGTGTTACATGTACTTTTTACAATGATAAGCAGCTTAATGACAACCAGCTTCCACCAGAGATGACCCGAACACCGGGACCAAGCGAGTCAATCTTGCCGACCGGAAGGACCCGACGCCGGCGACGCCAGCGTAAAAAAAGACGAGGTAAGCGCGGTGGCTTACATGCTAAGCTAAGGCTAAACCCACACCGGCCGGCATTACCTAGCGTTTTTCTCGCGAATGTTCGCTCGCTACCGGGTAAGCTGGATGAATTAAAAATCTGGACCCTCACACAGAGTTGGCTCAGGGACTGTAATTTAATGTTCTTCATGGAAACGTGGCTAAGGGACGATGTGGCGGACAGCGTGGTGGAAATGGAGGGACGAACTCTGTTCAGAGCTGACCGGTCAAGCGTGACTACGGGCAAGACCCGCGGCGGGGGAAACTGTATCTACGTAAACAAAGCGTGGTGCAGGGACTCTGTTGTTGTGGAAACCCACTGCTCTGCAGACCTGGAGTTCCTGATCATTAAATGCAGACCCTTCTACCTGCCACGTGAGTTCAGCTGTATTGTTTCAGCTGTAGTCTACGTGCCTCCTGACGCTAACGCTAACTCGGATATGGAGTGTCTCTGTGCTTCTATCACCAAACTGCAAAATACACATCCGGACGGAGCTTTTATTGTATCAGGAGATTTCAACCACTCTAATTTAAAATCTGGACTACCAAAATTTTTTCAGAATGTCTCCTGCACCACAAGGGGACAAAAAACTTTGGACAAAGTTTATACAAACGTGGCAAATGCATACAAAACAACAACCCTCCCCCATCTTGGACTTTCCGATCATCTTTCTTTGTTCCTGCTTCCCAAATACTCTCCAGTCATGCTGAGGATTAAGCCTTCAACCAGAACTGTAAAGATCTGGATGGATGGGGCTGACTCCTTCCTTCAGCAACAGTTCCAGCACACCGACTGGAGTGAGTATGCTGCCCGAGCCACCACAGGCTCACACATCCACTTGGACACCTACACTAACTCTGTCCTGAAACACATTAACAACTGTGTGGACAGAGTGACATCACAAAAGACAATATTAACATTCCCTAATCAGAAGCCCTGGATGAACATAGAGGTTCGAACTCTGCTCAAAGCCAGAGATGTTGCCTTCAGATCAGGAGACAGGGAAGCATACAGCTTGGCCAGAGCTAACCTGAGGAGAGGAATAGCTATAGCCAAGCACTGCTACAAACGCCAGATTGAGGAGCACTTTACCTCCTCTGACCCTCGGCGTATGTGGCAGGGAATTCACACCCTGACTGATAATAAACCAGCCAACTCTGTTCCATCTACCAACAGTGCTTCACTCCCTGATGAGCTAAACAACTTCTATGCTCGGTTCGACCAGGGCAACAAGATATCTTCAATAAAGCATCCTCCACCAGACCACAACCCACTTGTACTTTCCACTTCGGACATCAGTCGCATGCAGAGTGAATGCACGAAAGGCAGCTGGCCCTGATGGTGTACCTGGCCGTGTGCTAAGAGCTTATGCTGTGGAACTTGCGGGTGTCTTCACTCACATTTTTAATGTTTCGCTTGCCCAGGCAGCTGTACCATCCATCTTTAAGTCTGCTACCATTGTGCCTGTGCCTAAGCACTCTACTGCTTCAGAGTTAAATTACTTTTGACCTGTTGCACTCACTCCAATAATTTCCAAGTGCTTTGAAAGACTAGTTCTTTCCCACTTGAAATCCTGCCTGCCTGCTACGCTGGACCCACACCAGTTTGCCTATCGTAGCAACAGATCCACCGAGGATGCTATCTCAACAGCACTACACACTGCACTAACCCACCTGGACTGTCAGAACTCATATGTGAGAATGCTGTTCATCGATTTTAGTTTGGCATTCAACACAGTGATTCCGTCTATGCTGATATCCAAACTCAACCAACTGGGTATCAGCACATCACTCTGCCACTGGGTTTTAGACTTCCTGTCTAACAGACCCCAATCTGTTAGATTAGGCAGCCTTCACTCATCAACCATCACCTTGAACACTGGAGTTCCACAAGGTTGTGTTCTGAGCCCGATTCTGTACTCTCTCTTCTCTGTACTCTCAGGTGTCCAGTTTCAAGTTCCTTGGTCTCCACATTTCCAATGATCTCACCTGGTCCTTGAACTCTTCCATCCTCATCAAAAAGGTGAAGCAGCGCCTCTATTTTCTTCGGAGTCTGAAGAAAGCTCACTTGTCTCCCAGGATACTAGTGAACTTTTACCGCTGTACCATCAAGAGCGTGCTTACCAACTGCATCTTTGTATGGTACGGCAGTTGTTGTGCTGCAGACTGCAAAGCTCTCCAGCGGGTGGTAAAAACAGCGCAGCGCATCAAAGCACCGAATTACCTACCATCGAGGACATGTACCACAAACACTGCCTGGGCAGGGCAAGAAACATCATCAAGGACGTCACCCACCCAAATCATGGACTTTTCAGCCTTTTACCATCTGGCAGACATTACAGGAGCCTCCGTTCCCGCACTAACAGGCTTTGTAACAGTTTTTTTCCTGAGGCTGTTATCCGGATGAACACTATTCAGGCACTTTAAACAAATATTGCACAATCACTACATTGCACCTTCTGTAAAGTTGTATTTAATTTATCCCTCAGTACTTAATGCATCACCTACACAATGTTACTTTGTTTACATTTTTTATATTTCAATATGTATATATGGTTACTTAACTTCCATAATCACAATGTCATATCACAAATGCACTTTAATCACAACCCATAATCATAATGTCATTTCACAACTGCACTTTATGTAAATAATCACAACTGCACTTTATGTAAATTATGTAAATAATTTTATATATTGCACTTCTGGTTAGGTGCTAACTACATTGCATTGGCCCTGTACTTGTACTCTGCACAATGACAATAAAGTTGAATCTAATCTAATCTAAAAGTACATTTGCACGATTGAACAGTCACTGAAATGGAACCCTCTAAAGCAGCTGCACATGAGCCTGATGACTCCATGCCCCACACTCTGCAGAGAACTCCAGAGAGGGGAACACACTCCCGAGGTTGGGACTGGAAGAGAAGTAGGTGTCCTCTTCTGAACATGTTGTGTATCTCCGGTGAGAGCTATTGAGAGCTAACAGCAAATAATAAACACAACACCTGCTTACATACACCACCACCCCCCCCACACACACACACACACAAAACCAACTCTAAACTCTGAGTGTGTGTCTGTGTATGTGTGTGAGCGAGAGAGAGAGAAAGAGAGACAGAGAGAGAGAGCGTGTGCGTGAGAGAGACAGAGAGAGAGAATGTGTGAGAGCACGTACATGTGTGTGTGTGTGTGTGTGTGTGTGTGTGTGTATTTGTGTGTGAGAGAAAGAGAGTATGTGTGAAAGTGTATGTTTGTGTGAGAGAAAGTGTGTGTGTGTGTGTTTATGTGAGAGAGTGTGAGAGACAGAGAGTGTGTGTGAGAGAGAGAGTGTGTGAGAGATAAAAAAAATTATAAAAGTGATGAAAGAGTGATGTGGGTAATTAGAGCAGGGCATTGTGGGTGATGTGCTCTAGAGATTAAAAGACTGTGAAAAGAACCACACACACAGGGTTTACAAAAACAGGGCACACACAAACACACAAGCACATGTTTCACACACACACAAAGAAATTTCCTGTTTCTACATTTCCTCCGACAGTTCCATTAGGAGTCTCTCTTTCTCTCTCTCTCTCTCTCTCTCTCTCTCTCTCTCTCTCTCTCTCTCTGTGTGTGTGTGTGTGTGTGTGTGTGTATGTTGAAAGCTGATAACAGGGCGGATGGAGAAGAAAGAATTAACAGCTTCTGGAACTCACACAAGTCAGCACCACTTTCAGAGAAGGGGTCTTCATTACATCACTCCCCCAGTGACCACTCCTCTACCATCTACACCACTCCCCCACAGGGCACACCCTGCTCTGTACTGTACTTTATTATACTGCTCTGTACTGTACTGTATTATACCGCTCTGTACTGTATCAAATTATACAGCGCTGTACTGTACCATATTATACCACTCTGTACTGTACTCTATTATACTGCTCTGTACTGTACTGTATTATACTGTTCTGTACTGTACTGTATTATACCACTCTGTACTGTACCATGTTAAGCTTTGTACTTTATCATACTGTACTGTACTGCCCTGTATTATACTGCTCTGTACTTTATTGTATTATGCCATTCTTTACTTTGCTGTTTTGTACCGCATTGTATTGTACCAAAATACACCACTCTGTACTGTACTTTTCTATACAGCACTAAACTGTACTGTATTATACCACTCTGTACTGTAATGTATAATACAGCTCTGTACTCTACCATATTATACTGCTCTTTACTGTACTGTTCTATACAGCATTGTACTGTACTGTATTATACTGCTCTGTAGTGTACTGTATTATACCGCTCTGTACGGTACTGTATTATACACTCTGTACTGTACTATATTATACCGCTCTGTACTGTACTGTATTATACCGGTCTGTACTGTACTTTAATATACCGCTCTGAACTGTACTGTATTATACAGCTCTGTACTGTACCATATTATGCCACTCTATACTGTACTGTTCTATACATTACTGAACTGTACAATACTATATTGATATGTACTGTACTGTATTACACCACTCTGTACTGTACTACACTGCTCTGTACTGTACTCTACTCTATTGTACCACTCTGTACTTTACTGTATTATATTGCTCTGCACTGTACTGTATTATAACTTTCTGTATTGTACTATATTAAACCGCTCTGTACTGTACCATATTATACCGCTCTGTAATATACTGTATTGTAATGCTTTGTTTTCTACTGCATGTTACTGTATTTTATATTCTCATATACACAAACACAAAGAGACCTAGAGGGTGACATCGAAGACGTTTGTGACTTTTCAAAGATCTCCACTAAAACTCAAGATGAGACACATGAGATTAAAATTGTTTATGTAAGGAGACATTTTAAGCAGCAGGAGGTGTTTGCTAAATAATTTATTTCATCTGATCTCAGGATTCTCTTGGAGAAATGTTTTATTTTTTAATTTCATCTAGGTTATTACACACATGAAGGCATGGACATCTTCAATGGCATTGGTGTGTATGTGTGTGTGTGTTTGTGAAGGTGAAGGTGCCCTGATCGTCCTCCTCTGCTGATCTGGGAGATTTAATTTACTTCGATTCAGTAGCTAAACAATCAGCAAGCGAGAGAGAGAGAGAGAGAGAGAAATTCAGAGACAGACAAGCGGGAGCAGACACAGATAGAAAAAAATGAGAAAGGAGGAGCTGAATCTGAAAGGACGCAAGGAGGAGCTAAGAGAGAGAGAGAGAGAGAGAGAGTCAGTGTAGTCAGTGCAGAGTGAGAGAGCAGACTGTGTATGAGCTTCATTTTGCTTAGGTTTGTGTTAGTGTGATAGTGTTAGTTTGTAGGTTTGTGTTAATGTGACAGTGTTAGTGTGACAGTGTTCATGTGTAGGTTTGTGTTAGTGTGGAGGATGTGTTAGTGTGTAGGTTTGTGTTAGTGTTACAGAGTTAGTGTGTTGGTTCATGTTAGTGTGACAGTGTTAATGTGTAGGTTCATGTTAGTGTGACAGTGTTAGTGTGTATGTTTGTGTTAGTGTGACAGTGCAAGTGTGAGAGTATTAGTGTGGAGGTTTGTGTAAGTGTGGAGGTTTGTGTTAGTGTGAGAGTGTTAGTGTGTAGATTTGTGTTAGTGTGTAGGTTTGTGTTAGTATGTATGTTTATGTTAGTATGACAGTGTTAGTGTGTAGGTTATGTTAGTGTGACAGTGTAAGTGTGAGATTTTTAGTGTGTAGTTTTGTGTTAGTGTGACAGTGTTAGTGTGTAGGTTCATGTTAGTGTGACAGTGTGTGAGATTATTAGTGTGTAGGTTTGTGTTAGTGGGACAGTGTTAGTGTATAGGTTCATGTTAGTGTGACGATAAGTGTGAGATTATTAGTGTGGAGGTTTGTGTTAGTGTGAGAGTGTTAGTGTGTAGGTTTGTGTTAGTGTTTGTGTTAATGTTTTTGTGTTAGTTTGACTGTGTACATGTCTGTGTGTAGTGTTTGTGTATGAATTGTCTTAATGGTTGAATATTTTTGTGTTTGGTGCAGTTTAATGTGTTGTTTGTAAGAGCTGTGTTAATGCTGGTGTGTTGTTGTGTACTGTGAAGGTCAGTGTGTTGGTGACAATGTTTGTGCATTGGTGTGTGATTGTGTTAGTGTTTGTGTTAGTACAGGCTCCTCTGAGCCGATCTTTTAATGTTGACTCTCGGTTCGCGGTGACCAAACTCTCGGACTCGAATGGTTCATTGTTCGGCCTCTCTGTGGCGCTACACCAGCAGACCACTGACCTCCGCAGATACCTGTGAGTAAAACCACACCCTATTTATTTGTTCATTCATTAATGCACTCGCTCAGGGTTTGGGGAGCTGTGTTATTTGATGATGGGAACCTGAGCTCTGGGGGCATATTTGTGGCTGTATGATGGGACTCCAGTGATTTTCAGATGGTCCAGTGATCACTGTGAACCATTCCTTCCAAAGCTGTGTCGCTGGCGTCAGTGTGGCCTGGCATTCAGAGATGGTCCAGGATGAAGGGACAGTGCCAAAAGGAAATGAAATTGCTGAGGAACTGTCCGACTGGACCGAGGGGAAAGTGAAGGATGTAATATCTAGATCCATCAGTGGTAGGTGGTCCTACCACGGCAATCGGTCCTGATACTATGGTCCAGGTGGCGAGGGGAGGGGGTGAAGGGAGAAGGGTGAGGGGGTAATGGTAGAAGATTGATGGGAGAGGGAATGAGGGTCTAGGGGGAGAAGGGAGGGGGTGAGGAGGAGAGGGAATGAGGGGGTAGGGGAGAGGGGTGAGAGGAGAGGGAGCTGTGACAGTGGGCCACATTAAAATAATAATTGTGTAATAAACACTAACACCAGCACCTCATGCAGCTCAGGGTGTGTTCCTGCAGAACAGTGCAAAATAGATTGTGTGTGTGTGTAAGGTGTGCCTGAGTAAATGTTTAACGCTTGTTGAGCTCTGAAAGAGCAGGAATCTAAGTTCAATGCTACAGCTCTGACTCAGTTTACTTTCCTGACAGTCATTGTGTGTGTGTGTGTGTGTGTGTGGGGGGGGGGGGGGGGTCTTCTGAAGAAATGAGAATAAAAGAACACACAGTATTTACTAAAAGTACTGTTGGATTGTTTGTGTGGTGGATAATTATGACAGAAATAAAAAAGCTGAGTCTCTGAGTCGGCTTCAAGTAAAAGAACAATTTATTAATGGAGAGAGCATGCTGCGCGCAACACTGTTACCTCTCTGTCTGACCGTTTCTCAACTAGCGTCTCTTATATGTTTGCTCTTTTACATTTCAATCACCTTTCAATGTATCCTGCTCCCAGTATGACTTCAAGTCTTTTACCATTTGTTTTTACTCTCTTTTTTATTTCTAACACCTTTCCAGACATGCTCTGTGCACCCCCTCTGTTCAGTTGGTCTGGGTTGTCTCCCCTCTCTGGTCTGGCTGTTATTTGAAACACACACACATAAGTCTGCTGTTTCACTCAGAGATTTAGGAATAAACCCATTTCAGTTACACAAGCATGCGTGGTCATTGCTGATTAAAAATATCTCTATTGATTATGAATCATTTTAATAAACAAATTGCCATCATATTTGTCAGTGGTGGCCAATCAGATCTGTTGACTAAAACCACATTACCCATAATGCAGTGCATCAGGTTCACTCTAAAGGACCAGAGGGAACAGGAACTGACCTAAAATCAGAGACGAATACAAAACATCTGTGTGTGTGTGTGTGTGCGTGTGTGTGTGATAATTGTTATGGTGTGTGTGTGTGTGACTAATATTTGTGATGATGATATGTGTGTGTGTGTGTGAGTGATATTTGTGATGGTGTGAGTGTAAGTGATATTTGTGAGGATGTGGTGTGTGTGTGTGTGTGTGTGTGTGTGTGAGAGAGAGAGAGAGAGAGAGAGATATATATTTGTGATGGTGTATGTGTGTGTGTGTGTGTGTCTGTGAGTGATATTTGTGATGGTCTGTGTGTGTGTGACAGACACTGGGAGTCTGGAAGTCTTCATGTTAATATAATTTTTGTATCACTTGCATTTTAATGTCACTGAGAGAGAGAGAGAGGGTGGGGGTGAGACAGAGAGGGGGAGAGAGAGAAAGGGAGCAGGTGAGAGAGAGAAAGAGGGAGGGAAGGAGGGAAGTGTAATAAAGGGAAGTATATGATGGATATTCCTTGCTTGTGTTTTTATTCGGTCAGTCGCTCCACTGTCTCTCTCTCAGTGTGGTGATGGTGAGGGTGGTCAGTGTCAAGGGCAGTAAGTATGGTGATGGAGTGTTGGTGGTCAGTGTGGTGATGGTGGTGAAGATAATCTGTGTGGTGATGATGTGTTGGTGGTCAGTGTGGTGATGAGGTATTGCCAATCTGTGTGGTGATGGTAGTCAATTTGGTGAGTTTTTCCAGTCTGGCGATGAGGTGTTGGTGGTCAGTGTGGTGATGGTGGTGAGGGCAGACAGTGTGGTTATTGTAGTGAGGGTGATCAGTGTGGTGATAGTGGTGAGGGTGGTCAATGTGGTGATAGTGGTGAGAGTGGTCAGTGTGGTGATAGTGGTGAGTGTGGTCAGTGTGGTAATAGTGGTTAGTGTAGTCAGTCTGGTTATAGTGGAGTTGCTGGTCAATGTGGTGATGGTGGCAAGGGCGGACAGTGTGGTTATTGTAGTGAGGGTGATCAGTGTGGTGATAGTGCTGAGGGTGGTCAATGTGGTAATAGTGGTGAGGGTTGTCAGTGTGGTGATGAGGTGTTGGTGGTCAATGTGATAATGGTAATGAGGGTGGTCAGTGTGGTTATAGTGGTGAGGACGGTTAGTGTGGTGATGAGGTGTTGGTGGTCAGTGTGGTGATGGTAGTGAGGGTGGTCACTGTGGTTATTGTAGTGAGGGTGATCAGTGTGGTGACAGTGCTGAAGGTGGTCAATGTGGTGATAGTGGTGAGAGTGGTCAGTGTGGTTATAGTGGTGAGGACGGTTAGTGGTGATGAGGTGTTGGTGGTCAGTGTGGTGATGGTAGTGAGGGTGGTCAGTGTGGTGATGGTAGTGAGGGCAGTTAGTGTGGTGATGGTAGTGAGGGCAGTTAGTGTGGTGATAATGGTGAGAGTGGTCAGTGTGGTGATAGTTGTAAGGCTGGTCAGTGTGGTTATTGTAGTGAGGGTGATCAGTGTGGTGTCTAAAAGACAGTCTTGTCCTCATTACATTATGTCCAGTCACAGAGGGCACAGAGTTCTGAGCTGTGTTTGGGTTTCTGTGATTGTTGTGTGTTTTCTGGAAATCCTAAGTTGTATTATGTGTATCCTGCTAGTTCTGCTGTGTCCCAGACAGCGAGCATATATCGGTCCACTGGCATAAAAAGGCTGGCACACCTCTCACTGTAGACCACTGCTGGTCCACCATCAGACCACTCAGATAACTGTCCTGTGTACAGGATATAACTCATTTTTAATCTCCTCAAACAGATTTTAAATTCACAGAGACTTTTATTCTGGAAAACAAGAATAAAAGTTATAAAATGTGCAAAACAGTAGTGGACCTCCAACTTTGCACTCAGTGGACCAACAGTGGTCTGCCGTTTGCTTGCTATCTGTATTCCGTGTTCTCATGTTTCTCTATTGCCGGGGTCGGCAACTCTTTGATCCCTCTGATGCAGCTTAGCTTTTGAAAATAATTAATGAGTATTTAATTAAAATGTATTTTATTTTAGTTCGTTCATTTTCAAAATGTAATTCTATGAAGATTATGGCAATCTTGTAACATCTAAAATATTTGAGTATTTAATATTTAAAATATTTTTTGTCGCTCTTAATTCACATCACAACTTCCAATGTGCGACACCCATCAGTGTGCGGTTTCTTGAACTTTTTGACAGCTGACTGCACGGCGCCAGTAAAATAATGACAGCAGGCAGAGAGAGGACAGCATTTTTGTTTGCTGCCAGTGGATAAGTTCTGCGTTTTTTTTTGTCCATTACTACAAGGACTCAAATAGACATTGAGTATTTTACTTAACCGTCAACCCAACGTTTTTTTTTTTCAGAGTTAAAAATATTTTGTTGCATGCAGAAATGTTATTTTATTTTCTCTGCAGTCGTTCATTGATTTCATAAAATGTAACACAGTATAGTTTGTTTATACATAGCACAAAGGCAAAAAAACTCTGTTATGCGCAGTGTAATTTCATTTAAAATTTCAAAAGGGTTTTATGGCTCCCAGTGTTTTCTTTACTGTGTGAAATGGGTCCAAATGGCTCTTTGAGTGGTAAAGGTTGCCGACCCCTGTTCTATTGCAAGTGATCTTCAGAGCTATTGTAGTCAGACTTTCAAACCTCAGCACATCTCATGCACTTCCTTCAGAGCTGCCTGGGTCATGGTGGTGGTGTGTTAGCAGTTAGCAGTGTTGGTGGTGTTAGCCCTGTTATTGGTGTTAATCCTGTTAGCTGTGTTGGTGGTTTTAGTCATGTTAGCTGCATTAGCCCTGTTAGCTGTGTTAGCAGTGTTAGCGGTGTTAGTCCTGTTAGCTGCATTAGTGATATTAGCCCTGTTAGCTGTGTTAGCAATGTTAGTGGTGTTAGCCTTAAGCCATGTTATTTCTGTTTTTTTTTTTCATTAGCAGACATCCCGAGTTGCAAAAATTAATTTCAGGAAGGTAAGCCCAGACACTGATCCCCCACCCACCCCCCTTTATTTTTTTCTTTTTTGATACAGGACTGTTCATAACAACTTTTTACTCTCTGAACATGCCATCCAGGAGAAAAAAACACTGCCCACCCACACCAAAAACTGATTGGCTGACTGAGAGGCTGGTTGCAGAGAACAGGCCAACCAGAACATCAGGGCGCTGCTATGTATGGAAGATTCCTGGAACTTCTGGGAGAACAGGGATGTCTCCGCTAGCAGCGTTATCCCTGTTAGCTGTGTCAGCAGTGTTAGTTGTGTTAGCCCTGTCAGCTGTGTTCGCCCTGTTGGCCATGTTAGCGGTATGTCTAGCTGCGGACCTGTGTGCTGTGGAGAAACAATAGAGGACACAGTGACAGGAAGTTAACTGCAGAAACCACTGAAAAAGGGTGTTCTTCCTCCTCCTGCTTTAGAAACTGACCATATAATATAAATAATATGTGGTATAACCTTATGAAATCAATGTTTGTTTAAGTGTTTATATTTATGAGATTATTTATTCAGAATTTCATTTCTCCAATATGCTAATGTGGAACACTAAACCTACACACCATTGGCTGATCATAGAGAGAGCTAGGTGTTTGATTAGTGTCAGTTTTGGACACAAAGCAGGACGGACATCCACATTGCATATGGATAAGGCTGAGGTTGAATTCTGTCTTTAAAAAATCCATTCCACCTTAAACACATTCTCTGTTTAATTAGCACTACTCATTCCACACAGAGGAGGCGGCAGGTGTGTGTGTGTGTATCCTGCATACTATAAAAGTGATGCAGGTTGTGTCATTAAACAGAGGCTAGGCTACCTGAGTCATTTCCTGTTTTATTTTGCATCAGCAAAGAAGCCAATTTTTGACTAAACCACATAGAACACCTCTGACGTGTCAAACTATTTTCCAGTTCACAGACATCAAGAAAGTCTTCAAAGTCAAGATGAAAGAAGTCGGCATTCTCAAAACTTCAAAGTCTTCAAACATTTATTTTAGTGCAAAGAACACTTGGCAACCTCACAAACATCAGCTTCACAAAGTTGGCAACATCAGGTCATTGATTACACCTCTTGGTGCCCTTGAGATATTTTACTGTAATTACTGAATACTCAGTACACTCAAGACTTACTAAATGCTCTGTGTTTATGAAGCTAGACAAATGCTCTGTGTTTATGCTGCTGGACGAACGCTCTGTGTTTATGAAGCTGGACGAACGCTCTGTGTTTATGAAGCTGGACGAACGCTCTGTGTTTATGAAGCTAGACGAATGCTCTGTGTTTATGAAGCTGGACAAACGCTCTGTGTTTGTGAAGCTGGACAAATGCTCTGTGTTTATGAAGCTGGACGAATGCTCAGCATTTGCTGAAGGTGTAGATCACTAAGGGTGAAGTGAGCTGCTCCAGTTGTGATTGATTCATCTGCGTATAAGGAATGCAGGTGTGTGTGTGTGTGTGTGTGTGTGTGTGTGTGTGTGTGTATGTGTCCAAACGTGTTGGTTAATCATCACTGATTGGTTCACTTCAGAAAGTCTCACTCATGTCTTGTGAGCTTCAGTGGAAGCTAAAGTGCAGCTGCCAGAACAGAGGTATGAGATACCTATGTCCAGGTTAAGAACTATCGCGTCCCTAATCAGTGGTGTAGGACTTGTCTAGACCTGCGGTTGAGACATTACTCTGGAACACTCTCCATTAACTTCCTGTTTACTGACTTAACTGATGAATGCCATGCTACTGCTGTAAACAATTAACAAACACTAATACTTCCCTAAAACTAACACCACACTAATGCAGTAAACAGCAAACAAACACCAATAACTCACTGATGAACATATATAAACCAAAGTAAACCACATTAATAAGGGTGATTTCTGTGGTGTTCCAGGGGCATTCTGAACACTACTCTGAATCAGAGACTCAACAGAACTTAACTCTGAATTAGAGTCACAAACACAACTTGACTCTGAATTAGAGTCACAAACACAACTCGACTGAATCAGAGTCACAAACACAACTTGTTTCAACAGTGAAAAATCATTCTTGTTTTATGGTCATTTTACTGTACAGAAATCTTATTCTCTGCATTTAACCAGTCCATGGCCATCCCCACACAGTCACTAACACACACACACACACACACACACACACACACACACACACACACACACAGTGCTCTCAGTTTAAATCTGTCTCTGAGCAGTGATCTGCAGTAATGTCTATGGGACATTGACTTATTTGGAGAGGGGAGAGAGAGAGAGAGAGAGAGAGAGAGAGCAGTGAGGGGGAGAAAGAGAGAGAGGTGAGGGGGTAGAGGGGGAGGGGGAGAGTAGTGAGAGAAGGGGAGAGAGAGAGAGATAGAGGGACAGAATTAGATGGAGATAGATTATCAGAACCCACTGGGCTTCCCCATCACAGAGTCAGAGTTAGAGGAACAACTCAGAGGCCTCCAGCCCAGAAAAACCTCTGATACAGATGGCATCTTAAATGAAACGATCAAATACACAGATTTGAAATTCAAATTGGCCACTTCCCCAGCGTCTGGAACGAGGGTGTCATATCACCAATATTCAAATCCAGAGACAAATACGACTCAAACAAACAAGATGAGTCTGTGTGAGCAGCAGCCTGGGGGAGGTCTTCTGTAGCATCCTCAACCCACACTATACACCAACAACACAACTACCTCACACACTAGACCCACACTATACACCAACAACACAACTACCTCACACACTGGATCCACACTATGCACCAACAACACAACTACCTCACAAACTGGACCCACACTATACACCAACAACACAACTACCTCACACACTGGACCCACACTATACACCAACAACACAACTACCTCACACTCTGGACCCACACTATACACCAACACACACTACCTCACACACTGGACCCACACTATACACCAACACACACTACCTCACACACTGGACCCACATTATACACCAACAACACAACTACCTCACACACTGGACCCACACTATACACAAACAACACAACTACCTCACACACTGGACCCACATTATACACCAACACAACTACCTCACACACTGGACCCACACTATACACCAACAATACAACTACCTCACACACTGGAACCACACTATACACCAACAACACAACTACCTCACACACTGGAACCACACTATACACCAACAACACAAATCAAATCAAATCAAATCAAATTTATTTGTATAGCGCCTTTTACAACTGACGTTGTCACAAAGCAGCTTCACAGTTTCAAAACAGAACATTTAAATCAAAGCCCAATGCAAGCAAGCCGAAGGCGACAGTGGCAAGGAAAAACTCCCTCGAGACTGGAGGAAGAAACCTTGGGAGGAACCAAGACTCACAAAGGGGACCCATCCTCCTCTGATCAAACTATAGATTGAATTTTAAATGATTTCACAACTACCTCACACACTGGACCCACACTATACACCAACAACACACACTACAGAGCTACTCAGTCCTCAACAGAGACAGAGTCCTTCACACTGGCCACATACCTCACAACCATCAGAGAAGTCACTGAGGAAGACACTGACCATGTACAGACTCAATAAATACAGTCTGGCAGTGGAGAGTGAGTTGAGTCTGTCCTGAGTTCCTGCTCCGCACTGACACAGAGAAGCTCCAGTATATACTGGGAGAGAAGGAGGAGCTGATCACACACGCAGCCAAATATGTGACAGACTGCCACAACCTGAGGAACAACCAGTGTGGTCAATCAACACCATATAATTAATTATTACTGAATATTACAGAGTTATTACTAATTATTACTGATTATTATCTGATTATTATTATATTAACATCTATATCGTCTACCCACTCTTATTTTCCTTGTTTGATTATCAGTAATCCTGTAAATATCATTTCCTGTTGTTGTAATTGTATCTGTATCTATGTGTTTATGTATTTTCTGTAATATGCTTTAGCAATAGTGTACTGTATTACATTCAGGCCAAATAAAGCACTGCTGAACTGAACTGAGAGAACAGAAATAGAGGGGTGAGAGTAGGGGAGATAGAGGGAGAGGGGAGAGGGGAGGAGAGAGAAAGAAAGGGAGAATCAGAAAGAGGGAAGGACAGACAGAGATGAGGGAGTAAGAGAGTGAAATTAAGAGAGAAGGAAGGAGGGAGGGAGAGGCAGATCAGGTTCTTACATGTTGAGCTGATGTTCTCTGATTAAATCTTGTGATTCCTGAGCTCGGTCTGAACCCGTCCTCCACACAGTAAATTCATCCATCCATCCATCCATTATCTGTAACCGCTTATCCAATTCAGGGTCGCGGGGGGTCCAGAGCCTACCTGGAATCATTGGGCGCAAGGCGGGAATACACCCTGGAGGGGACGCCAGTCCTTCACAGGGCACAGTAAATTCACCAGTGTTAAATTAACACTGTTATTGTAAGACTTTTACACTCTCAGTGTTAAGTTAACACTAATAGTGTTGATTTAACACTGGTGAATATACTGTGCAGGGAAACTGTCTAAGAGCAGTGAGGGTCCAGCACTGAGCCCTGTGATCAAGACCTACAGTTTCAGAGACAATTACAGAGCAGCACAGCACAGCACACACACATAAACACACACACACTGACTGAATTGGCAACCAGGGAACCTTCTGAAAGATCAATGATTCGTACTGTCCTTAGCACCAATGATCAACTCTTCGCTCTGTCACTCTCAGAAAAAACATGAGAGAAATAACATGAGTTCATTACTCCATTCTACATGTGCTATGTAGATTTGGAGGACATGTTCCCCAAAATAATCTGTGGACATTACTCTTGGAGTATGGCGTGTCAAGGTCACTGAGGCAAGTCATTCTGTCCAGATACCCTTGGAGTGTTTGGTCTGCTCGAATTCTCTGCCATAAGTCAGGCTTGAGGGCTCTGGACTCTGTCAGGGCTGCGCCTTGTCTCCACCCCTGTTCCTGATATTCATGGACAGGATGGCAAGGTGTAGTCTGGGAAAGGAGGGCTTCTGTTAGGGGGCTTGGGAGGTTTGCAGATAATGTTGTTTTTCTGGCTTCTTGGAAGGAAGGTGTCCAGCATGCCCTGTAGAGATTGCTCAGACTGAAGTATACAGTCAGTAGCCCCCCTGGACCCTGTGCCTTGGGAGACCCAGGATTATATCTCCTGTCTTGCCTGGGAACACCTGAACTTCAGTTAAGAAATGCACTACACTACATTTGAATTGAGCAGTACTTTACTGGTGCAGTGCTTTGTAGTTTAGGTCACTAGTGCTGTATACTGCAGTTAATTAGTACAGTTCTGTATAGTTCACTAATGAGGTACACTAGAGTTGAATAGTGCATTACACTACAATACAGTACATACAACAGGAATGGTGTGTCGGTTGTACAATTTGTCACTGCATGTATAAAACAAAGAAGTGCTCACTAACTCCCTGTGCACCCTTAACTCATGTGTCCTCCTGAAATCAAGTGGAAGGTGTAAATTATTGTTAGATTTTTTTTCAGGATTTAACACCAGGTGACAACATCAGAATATACACACAACATTAACTACTTTCTTTATTTCCTACATTTAGACTTCTTGTTGGGGCACCAAGAGAGAGGGCAGAGCCTACGTTGGCAGCCAGTCGGACGGGAGATATGTTTGCTTGTCCAATCAGCACAAATCCCAGAGACTGTACAAGGACAAATTTAATTAGCTCAGGTAAAGTATGTGCTTTAGCCCTTCCCCACTAACTATGGCAATTTAGCTCTTTTCACTCTATAGACTATAGCAGGATAGCCCCACCCACTCAGACTATAGCAGGATAGCTCCACCCACTCAGACTATAGCAGAATAGAACCACACACTTAGAATATACCAGGATAGCCCCACCCACTTAGACTACAGCAGGATAGCTCCAACCACTCAGACTACAACAGGATAGCTGCAACCACACAGACTACAACAGGATAGCCCCACCCACTCAGACTATAGCAGAATAGCTCCACCCACTCAGACTATAGCAGGATAGCCCCACCCACTCAGACTATAGCAGGATAGCTCCAACCACTCAAACTACAGCAGGATAGCTGCAATCACTCAGACTACAACAGGATAGCTCCACCCACTCAGACATCAACAGGATAGCTCCACCCACTCAGACTACAACAGGATAGCCCCACCCACTCAGACTACAACAGGATAGCCCCACCCACTCAGACACCTGGGGAGTCTCTCCACCATTGCCTGCATGAGGCTGATGTCCCCAGAGTCTGGACCACAGGGCTTAGAGTTCCCCTGAGGATCTTTAAAGATCTCATATATTACACATAATTCAGTGTGTGTGTGTGTGTGTGTGTTTGTGTGTGTGTGTGTGTGTGTGTGTAGATCCTGATGGTGTAGATCCTGATGGTGTTATGGAGGGGATGTGGCTTGGAGTCTCAGTGGCCAGTCAGCCTCAGCCTGGAGGAAGAGTTATGGTCAGTTACACCAACCAATAACCAATAAGTAGTCTTTTACAGAATTTACTTTTTAAATTGTAATTTAGTGCAAATTTCTAAAAGTATATTACTCAGGTGTGTTACTCCAGTTAGTGTCTAAGGTGTGTTACTCTGGTAAGTGACTCGGGTGTGTTACTCTGGTGAGTGACTCAGGTGTGTTACTCAGGTGAGTGTTTAAGGTGTGTTACTCTGGTAAGTGACTCTGGTGTGTTACTCCAGTGAGTGACTCAGGTGAGTGTCTAAGGTGTGTTACTCAGGTGAGTGACTTGGGTGTGTTACTCCCGTAAGTGACTCAGGTGAGTATCTAAGGTGTGTCACTCTGGTGAGTGTCTAAGATGTGTTACTCCGGTGAGTGACTCAGGTGAGTGTCTAAGGTGTGTTACTCGGGTGTGTTACTCAGGTGAGTGTCTAAGGTGTGTTACTCTGGTAAGTGACTCGGATGTGTTACTCTGTTGAGTGACTCAGCTGTGTTACTCAGAAGAGTGACTCTGGTGTTTTACTCAGGTGAGTTACTCATGTGAGTTACCTGGGTGAATCTTGTTGTCTGCAGGCTTGTGGTCATCGTTATACGAGGAGTATGCATGGAGGGAATATTCTGCGAATGATTGGGAAGTGTTACATTCGGGGAAATAATCTCTCATATGACCCGAAGAATAATGATCAGTGGCAGTACAGGAACGAGGTGTGTGACCCGAATGGAGACCAGTTTGCTGAGGGGCTCTGTAACATGGGCATTTCAGCTTTAATGACCCAGGACTATGTCCTCACCGGTGCCCCGGGCTGCTACAACTGGCAGGGTAAATACCAGTAACATCCATTTTACAACTTAGAGTCCCAGGCTGTGTCTATATGTCCCGTAAGATGTGAAAGGGATAATCTGAGCTGTGTAACCCTCTCTTTGTCCTCCAGGAAATTCATTCCTTATTTACAGAAACCCCAAGGACCAGTATGACACGCAGATCATGAAGTTTCCAGACAACAAAAAAGGAAACATTTATATTGGTAAGAAATCCAGTATAATCCCAGAGCTTTACTGTTGTACAGGACAGGGTTATTTGAATTTATGCCATTGTTTGTTTGTTTGTTTGTTTGTTAGGTTACTCTGTAGCATGGGACCGTGCGGTCCTGAGTCAGAAGGAGGACACAGTAGTGACTGGAGCACCGAGAGATGACTCTAAAGGCTCTGTTTTTTTGGCAAAGATGATGAAGAAAGACGATGGAGCAGAGCTTAATAATCAGATTGTTCTCAGAGGAGAACAGATCGGATCATACTTTGGAAACAGCATCGCTTTAGTGGACCTCAACAATGACGGGTATGACCAGGGGACTAGACACAGACAGGGGACTAGACACAGACAGGCGACAGGACACAGACAGGCGACAGGACACAGACAGGGGACAGGACACAGACAGGGGACAGGACACAGACAGGGGACAGGACACAGACAGGGGACAGGACACAGACAGGGGACAGGACACAGACAGCACACAGCACACAGACAGGAAACAGGACAGAGACAGGACACAGACAGAACATAGGACACAGACAGGTCACAGACAGGATGCAGGCAGTCGTTACCCTCACTGCACCACCCTCGCCTCTCCACCCTCACAGCACCTCCCTCACCTCTACAACCTCACTACACCACCCTCACCTCTCAACCCTCACTACAGCACTCTCACCTCTCCACCCTCACTGCTCCACCCTCTCTACACCACCCTCACCTCTCCAACCTCACTGCTCAACCCTCACTACACCACCCTCACTGCACCACCTTATCTACACCACCCTCACTGTTCCACACTTACCTCTCCACCCTCACCTCTCCACCCTCATTACAGCACTCTCACCTCTCCACCATAACTGCACCCTCACTGCTCCACCCTCTCTACACTACCCTCACTGCACCCTCAACTCTCCAACCTCACTGCTCTACCCTCACCGCACCCTCACCTCTCCACCCTCATCTTACCACCCTCACCCCTCCACCCTCTCTACACCTTCACCACTCCAACCTCACTGCTCCACCCTCACTGCTCCACCTTCACTGCTCCACCTTCTCTACACCGCCCTCACTGTTCCACACTTACCTCTTCACCCTCACTATACTACGCTGACTTCACCACACTTCACAGCACTGCCCTAACTTCTCCACTTGTCACAGACAGGACATAGGACACAGACAGGGGACCAGACACAGGCAGGGGACAGGACAGAGATGAGACATAGGACACAGACAGGACACAGGACAAAGGACACAGGCAGGACACAGACAGAACATAAGACACAGACAGGATACAGGATAGAGACAGGACACAGGAATCAGACAGGATGCAGACAGTCGTTTCCCTCATTGCACCACCCTCACCTATCCACCCTCACCTTCTCTACACCACCCTCACTGTTCCACACTTACCTCTCCACCCTCACTATACTACCCTCATTGAACCAGACTTCACAGCACTGCCCTAACTTCACCACCACACCACTTTCATTTCACCACCCTCACTACACCAACCTCAACGCTCAATGCTCACTACACCAAACTCACTCCACCATCCCCACGGCATCACCTTCACTACACCCCCCTCATTTCACCAACCTTACTGTACACAGGACGCAGACAGGGGACGGGACACAGACAGGACACAGACTGAGGACAGGACACAGACTGGTCATAGGACATAGACAGGACACCGGACACAGACAGGGGACAGGACAAAGACAGCAGACAGGACACAGACAGGAAACAGGACAGAGACAGGACAGAGACAGGACACAGACAGGACATAGGACACAGACAGGACATAGGACACAGACAGGAAACAGGACACAGACAGGACACAGGACACACACAGGATGCAGGCAGTCGTTACCCTCACTGCACTACCCTCTCTACACCACACTCACCTCTCCACCCTCACCACACCCTCACCACACCACCCTCATCTCTACAACCTCACTAAATCAAATCAAATCAAATCAAATTTATTTATATAGCGCTTTTCACAACTGATGTTGTCACAAAGCAGCTTCACAGAATTCCAGTAAGACAAAGATTTGACATGAAATGTAAAAACAAATGTAAACCCTCAAGTGAGCAAGCCAGGGGCGACAGTGGCAAGGAAAAACTCCCCCAGCTGAGGAAGAAACCTTGGGAGGAACCAAGGCTCACAAGGGGTGACCCATCCTCCTCTGTTCAATCTACTGGTGATGATAGTTAGTAGTCCATGAGAACTTCACCCTCACTACAGCACTCTCACCTCTCCACCCTCACTGCACCCTCAGTGCTCCACCCTCTCTAGATCACCCTCACCTCTCCACCCTCACTGCACCCTCACTACTCCACCCTCTCTAGACCACACTCACCTCTCCAACCTCACTGATCTACCCTCACTACACCACCCTCACCTCTCCACCCTCACTACAGCACTCTTACCTCTCCACCCTCACCCCTCCACCCTCACTGCACCCTCAGCACTCCACCCTCTCTAGACCACACTCACCTCTCCAACCTCACTGCTCTACCCTCACTACACCACCCTCACCGCTCCACCCTCACTACCCCACCCTCACTGCACCACACTTCACAGCACTGCCCTAACTTCACCACCTTCACTGCACCAATACACCACTTTCATTTCACCACCCTCAACGCTCCATGCTCACTACACCAAACTCACTCCACCATCCCCACAGCATCACCTTCACTACACCACCCTCATTTCACCAACCTCACTGCACCAACCTTACTGTACACAGTACATAGACAGGGGACTTGACACAGACAGGACACAGACAGGGGACTGGACACAGGCAGGACAGATAGGAGACAGGACACAAACAGGGGACAGGACACAAATAGCAAACAAGAAACAGACAGGGGACAGGACACAGAAAAGTCACAGGACACAGACGGGTCAGGACAAAGACAGGGCACAGACAGGACATAGGACACAGTCAGGATACAGGACACAGACAGGACACAGGACACAGACCGAGGACAGGACACAGACAGGTTGTAGGACACAGGACACAGACAGCACATAGACAGGACACAGGACACAGACAGGAAACAGGACACATACAGGACATAGGACACAGACAGGACGCAAGACACAGAAAGGACATAGACAGGACATAGGGCACAGAAAGGATGCAGGCAGTCGTTTCCCTTGGGTTATATATTGTTTATTTGTTGTTTACTTTATGCTTACCTGCTGTTTACTTGTTGTTTATCTGTTGATTTTTTCGCAGGTGGAAGGAGCTGGTGGTGGGAGCTCCATTTTATTTTGACCGGAGGAGGGAGGAAGGTGGTGCTGTGTATGTTTTCCTGAATGAGAATGGGAATTTCCGGGATTCAGTCGTGGTGAGGATTGTTGGTCCGAGGCGTTCTGGTTTAGGAATGTCTGTGTCTGCAGTGGGAGACCTAAACCAGGACGGATTTCAGGGTAAAAACAATTACTGCTCAATCCCCACCCCTTCACCCTCACTACACCACCCACTCCGCTCCACCTTCACTACACCAACCTAATCGCTCCACCCGCACTATACCACCCACTCCGCTCCACCTTCACTACACCACCCTCACCACACCATCACTTCACCACCCTCACTACACCACCCTCACCTCTCCAGCCTCACTGCACCCATATCTCTCAACCCTCAATAAACCACCCTCACAACTACAACCTCACTGCATCCTCACCACTCCACCCTCACTAACCATTTTTAACGCTCCACCCTCACCTCTCCACCCTCACTACACCACCTTCACTGCACCCTTTCCAGTCCACCCTCACCTCTACAACATCACTACACCACTCTCATCTCAACACCTTCACCTCTCCACCCTCTCTACACCAGGCTCACCTCTCCACCCTCACTTAAGCACTCTCACCTCTCCACCCTCAACGCACCACCTTCTCTACACCGCCCTCACTGTTCCACACTTACCTCTCCACCCTCACTATACTACCCTCACTGCACCACGCTTCACAGCACCGCCCTAACTTCACCACCTTCACTGCATCAATACACCACTTTCATTTCACCACCTTCACTACACTAACCTCAACGCTCCATGCTCACTACACCAAACTCACTCAACCATCCCCACGGCACCACCTTCACTACACCCCCCTCATTTCGCCAACCTCACTGCACCAACCATACTGTACCACCCTCACCCTAACTCCAGCTTTAGTTAACAAAACCTTTAAGAACAAATATCAGCCAAAACCAGAGCAGTGCGCAGTGCAATCTGAAGCAGTGCTGCCTCCTGCTGGACAACAAATCTCACTTAATATTTTTCTCTTGTAGATTTTGCAGCTGGGGCTCCTTTTTTCGAATCTGGAAGAGTCTACATATGGATGGGAAGCAAAACTGGAATTTCCAATATACCCAGTCAGGTGAGAAGTTGACTGGGAGCGTAGTTATTGTGTAGGTGATGTGACAGTGTTGTGTTGTTGTGTAGGTGATGTGACGGTGTTGTGCTGTTGTGTAGGTCATGTGACAGTGTTGTGTTGTTGTTAAGGTGGTGTGACGGTGGTGTGTTGTTGTGTAGGTGATGTGACTGTGTTGTGCTGTCGTGTTGCTGTGTAGGTGATGTGACCGTGTTGTTCTGTTGTGTAGGTGATGTGACCGTGTTGTTCTGTTGTGTAGGTGATGTGACCGTGTTGTTCTGTTGTGTAGGTGATGTGACCGTGTTGTGCTGTTGTGTAGGTGATGTGACAGTGTTGTGCTGTTGTGTAGGTGATGAGATGTTTTTGTGCTGTTCATGTGACAGTGTTGTGTTTTTGTGTAGGCGACTTGATTGTGTTGCGTTGTTGTGTAGGTGATGTGACAGTTTTGTGTTGTTGTGTAGGTTATGTGACAGAGTTGTGTTGTTGTGTAGGTGATGTGACAGTGTTGTGCTGTTGTGTACGTGATGTGACAGTATTGTGTTGTTGTGTAGGTGATCGAGGGGAAGGATGTCAGTAACGGGGGTTTTCAGACGTTCGGTTACTCCATCAGCGGCGGGTTAGATGTTGATGGGAATAAATACCCGGACGTTGTGGTCGGGTCCCTGGACAATCGAGTGGCTTTACTTAGGTACCGACACACACTCACACTCACACAACTGCACAACTTTCTTAGTGTAGTTCAGTACTGTACTCGCTCTCTTTTTCTCTCTCTCTCTTTTTCAGATCTCGTCCTGTTATTAATCTGAAGTCGTCTTTCGCTGTGACTCCGCAAATTGTGAATCCGCAAAACTGCTCCAACTGGTGGGCACTAATATTACCACACACACATACAAATGCGCATACACATTCACAGTACAAATACACACACACACAAACACAGACACACACATTCACACTACTAATACACACACTACTATACACACACCACTAATACACACACCACTACTACACACAACTAATACAAATACCACTATACACACCCTACTAAAACACACAATACTGTACACACACACACACACACACACTACTATACACACACTAATATGCACACATTACACACAATACTATATACACAACACTAATACCCACAATACTATAAACACACCAATAATACACCGACTACTATACACACACCACTAATACACAGACTACTATACACACACGACTAATACAAAAACTATATCCACAGCATTATAAACACACACCACTAATACACACACCACTAATACAAATACCACTATACACACACAACTAATACACACACTACTATACACACACTAATATGCACACTCCACAAATACACACATTACACACACTACTATACACACACCGCTAATACCCACAATACTATACACACACCACTAATACACAGACAACTATTCACACACACACACTAAATCCACACTACTATAAACACATTACTATACACACACCATTAATACACACAATTCTATACACACACCATTAATACACACAATTCTATACACACACACACTACTATAGACACACCACTAATACACACACTACTATACACACCATTAATACACAAACTTCTATACACACACACACACTACTAATACCCACAATACTATACACACACCACTAATACACAGACAACTATTCACACACACAACACTAAATCCACACTACTATAAACACATTACTATACACACACCATTAATACACACAATTCTATACACACACACACTACTAATATACACACTACTATACACCAGTGGCGGATGCTGGTCTTTCAAGGAGGGGAGGCTCAATTTCGGCCTACATCATAAAATGTGTCCGTTTATTTATACGTAAATTCTACCCTACATTCCTTTTTAAGAAAATGATCTTTGACCCTGTCGTACCAACAAGGCGTCTTTTCCAGGGACTTGACTAGTGTCCTCTCAATGGCCAGCAGAGCTAGGCTGCTTAAACGGCCTTGGCCCATGTGAAGTGTGTCCGCCTGTGCTCCCACGGATCTTTACTCCAAAGGATCGCTGATTCGCTCATTTCGCTGTCAATCAAAAAGGGATTCAGCCTCAGACAGATCATCCAATCATCATGCAGAAGCTGAGCGTCCGGGCCAGCCGAGGCCAGCCCACTGCCCCATAGAACCCCAGAGACGGTGAGCGTCCGATGGGCAGGACAAAGCCCAGCATTTATCCAATGACTCGTCTCGTTTCGCTGCTTCGCTATTGAACTCTGTGGATGCTCAGCGTCCTCACTGTTTAAAGCACTGAAGCTACGGCAATGATTGAGGGGAAAGCTGCGTCTTACCAGTGATAAGAAGCTGATTCTGAACAAAAGTTGAGCTCGTTGTAGTGCATATTTATTCAATGACACGTACACACAACATATTTGATCACTTATTTTTTTACATTTTAGGGGAAGCTGAGCTTCCCTTGCACTCTTAGAGCAATCGCCGCTGCTATACACACACACTACTATACACAAACCACTTATACACACAAACCACTAATACATACACTACTATACACACACTACCGTACATGTAAGGCCTTGGCTAGTGTTTAAATTAGTTAAATTAGTAAATTAGCCAGACTACGCCACCTAGGGAGTTTCATCCTAAGCCCAAGTACTTTCCCAAAAGCACACAGGTACGTTCAATAAAGAGAAGAGACACGAAAGAGTTCAGCATACAAAGTCCTTTACTTAATACCAGTTTCCTTATAAACATTTAAAATAACAACTTTATTAATAAGTTTAAAAAATAAAACACAAGAGAATACAGTGGGGTTTTACCTATTCACTTCTGAAAATAACCCCAACATGGTTATTGACTAGATTGGCTCACCACATGATCCCACCATTTGCATATATTTTAACTGGGTTCCAAGCAGACGCTCTCCTATACAGAGTTCCAATACTAGAGACTATACAACCCACACACACAGGTTACCAAAAAGAACCCTCATAGGGTAGTGACTCCACACACAGCAGATCAAGTGCCCAGGAAAAAGGAAAGAAATGTCCGAAAAGCATAACCAGTCAACCAAAAGGACACTCGTGTACCAGGTTGCTCTGCAAGAACAGGTAAAATACACAATTATGTAAAACAGGCAGATCAAATGCTTAAAAAGGACTGTAATACCCACATAAGAACTCAATAACAAAACAAATAAGAAAACCCACAAGGGCAAATAATCAAAATAAAAGAAACAACCAGATAAACCAAGATAAGTGGTTCAACCCCACAATATATCCACAAAGGCAAAACAGCAGGAGACTAGGAGAAGCTCTGCTCCACACCACCAGGGCCACCTCCAATGGCGACACCCCAGAGCACCTAATAAAAGGAACATTTTAATCATAAAAATATAAAAACATCATATAATAGGTGGGATAAAGCTAGCCACGTGCTAAGCACACATACCCTCTGTGCCTCAAGCCCTTAAACCCATCTATAACTAAAACATACACCAGCCTAACTAAAAGAATGGAATTCGTACCTCGATGCAGCTTGCCAGCCCACCCGTTCTCAGGCACGCCAACATACACCTAAATACAACATTTTCCTGTTAATTTTGTGGACAAAACTGTCCTGCATATTCGTTGATGTAGATTCAGGGAACAAATGAGGTCAACACAGATAATTCGAATAAACAATTAAAACAGTTTATTATACAGAATTCTGGGAAGAACAGTACAGATGTGCCTCTCTGTCTCTCTCTGCCCTGTTCTCCGCCGGAGTGACCTCTGACTCCCTGTAATATAATCATGGTCCTTCCCCCTAGCGTATATGCTTCACCCTGATTGGCTCCCTGATGCCATAGTCAGTCGTTGCTAGGCTGTTGCTAAGGCTTTCCAATGACCTAGTGACCTCTCTGCTAGAAGACCCTGTCGTTTACAATAAGTTCAAATAGTTAACACCCACCCCCTTCCCACACACAACATTTATCCTTTGTCCTGTTGTGCAGATTGTAAAGTTAATACTGTTTCTTAAAAATAATAATTTCCATCCTATATATTGATCAACTTTATTAAAAGAGGTGACGGTAGTTCCTAATGTCTACTGTCCAACCAATCGTACTCACCAACAACTGCTTTATATGCACTGTCCCAGATTAAAGCTGCCGGTAACGGCTAGCAATGTGGTGAATCGACGGGGAGAGTGGCACCTGTCTTCTTTCTGGTAAAATGTCCGAGACGCTCAGCAGCAAGTACCGCGACCCAAACGATAAAAAGTGGGAGCTTAGCCTACCTGATGCTAACTGCGTATATATACATTGGAGCTAATGAGCAACAGCATGACCCAGGAGAGAAGGGGGGGGGGGGGTGCTCCTCCACTATGGTGGCTGCCCAAGCCCAAAAATAACTAATGGCCCAGTGACATGCACCACTGTATGGTACACGCACTACTAATACACACACTACGGTACACGCACAACTGTACTGTACACACACTACTAATACAGGCACTGTACACGCACTACTATTCACGCAGTACTAATACACAGACTAGTGTACATGCACTACTGTACACGCACTACTGTGCACACACTACTATACACACTGACATAAATGTCCTGACTTGTGTAATTGTGTAATTTACCATTCTATTAAAATATTTGACGTACTAATTTCACTGAGTATATTATGAGCAAGATACCAGTGGAAACCGTGTGTGTGTGTGTGTGTGTGTGTGTGTTTGTCTGTTACAGTATTGAAGTGGAGGTGTGTTTTTCCTACACTGTGAGTACAGGAGACCCAGAGTTCAAAAAAAATATCAGTGAGTGAAAGCTTTAAATGATTTTTAGATTAATTTAAGCTTTGTTTAAGTTAACCATAACCCTAAAGCTAACCCTAGCATAATAACTGATCTTACTACAATTATTACAATCCCTGGCAAAAATTGGTCTCTGAGGATGTTCCTTCAGTTGTTTAATTTTGAAGGCATTTCCAATGGTAAATTTCTGGTTTTAAGAAACACTAAAATAAATCAAGAAAAATAATAGTAGTAGCCAGTAACAGTTAGATTTTTAGAAAAACACAGGGAATAAATTATGGAATCACTCGATTCTCAGGAAAAATTATGGAGTCACCCTGCAAATTTTCATTACAAACACTAACACCGGTATCAGATTAAAGCTGTTCCTTAGTATGCAGGTAAAAAGGAATGATCACACATTGGAGAGCTGTTGCAACAAATGGACTGACATGAATCATGGCTCCAACACCAGAGATGTCAATTGAAACAAAGCAGAGGATTATCAATCTCCTCAAAGAGGGTAAATCATCACGCAGTGTTGCACAAGATGTTGTGCAAGTCAGCTGTGTCTAAAACCTGGACCAAGTTCAAACAACATGGGAAGGTTGTTAAAGACAAGCATACTGATACCAAGGCCATCATACTACCAAGGAAGACATCAAAGTGTCAAGACAGAAAACTTAAAGCAATATGCCTTGAAAACAGATGTACAACAAAACAAATGAGGAACAAATGGGAGGAAACTGGAGTCAACGTCTATGACCGAACTGTAAGAAAGGAAATGGGATTTGCATACAGAAAAGCTAAAAGAAAGCCATCAGTAACACCTAAACAGAAAAAAACAAGGTTACAATGTGCTAAGGAAAGGCAGTTGTGGACACTTTTCTTATCCCATTTATCAAAAGGATGTTTGAGGAAGATGAAATCATTTTCAATCATTATCCTTTTCAAGATGATAATGCATTTTGCCATAGAGCAAAATCTATGAAAACATTCCTTGAAGAAAGACACATAAGGTCAATGTCATGGCCTGCAAACAGTCTGGATCTCAATCCAATTGAAAATCTGTGGTGGAAGTTAAAGAAAATGGTCCATGACAAGGCTCCAACCTGCAAAGCTGATCTGGCAACAGCAATCAAAGAAAACTGGAGCCAGATTGATGAAGAGTACTGTTTGTAACTCATTAAGTCAATGAGACTGCAAGCATAATTTTTGCCAGGGGTTGTAGTAATAATAAAAACAATCAGTATTCGATGCTGTGCTATGATTAGCATCATAATATGGATAGGACTGACAACATGCACAGATTAAAATCAGGAAGAATAACGTCTTTACAAAACATTTCCTGTCATAGCAATTATAAAACTGAGCATAACCAAACACAAAACACTGAGGACAGGTTCAAAACAAAACAACAAACACAAAGTCCACTTCAGGAGAAACATTTGCACACTTGAGTTACAGTTATTTATCCAGACTTTAAAATCTGTCAAAGAGACAAACTCAGTCAGATCTGATGTATTCTGAAGATTATTCCAGGGACTTTTCAGAAGAGCGGGACTCATGTCACATATTGACACATTGTATACAGTAGGGCTGTTCCGTATTGTATCATTGGCGATAATATCGTCATAACTTTTTAAATAATATAAAAAAATCACTGTTTTGATAATTGTGATATTCTGACTTTTCTTGTTTGTTTTGTTATTTACTGTGAAGTTTTACATTTACTTTTTTGTATAATTGTTTACTTTTGCTGTTTATATGCACACACACAATTTTCTGCACTTTGTTTGTGTTGTAGATTGATATGCTACATTATTGTTATATACAAAACCAGAATCTATGCAAGTGTTTTTTTCATATCACCAAGAATATCATTATCACCAAAATACCCTGAAATATTGTTATATTATTTTAGTGCCATCTCTCCCAGTCCTAGTAGACAGATAAGAATGGAGTTCACCAGCAAAGCTTTGTAAATAAAATATACCTGGGCTGCTGTGTCTGAGGCTTAATGTAGACCAGATGTTGAACTTAAGGTTGTTGTTGTTCACAGCGGTGATGTACACGGTTGATGCTGATCTACTCCAGCGCTCCACAAGAAGCCGAGTCCTGTTCCTCAAAAACAACAAAGACTCCTTTACTGGGTTCTTGTACATGCCGTCACAGAGCTGTGACAAACTCCAGCTTTCACTACTAGTAAAACACATACACATACACACACACAAATGAATGTATATTCATATTGTTCTCATGGTATGCATTTTATGTGTCTGGGTTCATCAGGACGGAGGGGGAAGTTTTACTGGGTCCATTAGGTCAGGAGTGCTGGTTATAAGGCTGGGGTGGGGTGGGTTGCAGGTGGAGCTTCACTGTCAGATGCAGGAGCTACTTACAGTGAACCGCTCAGCTCTCCATATCATGCCACAATTCTTAAACACCATGGCACCCATAGCCACTTCCTTAAAGCCTTGTTCATCACCTTTTAAATCCTCTCTACTTCTGACCATCAAACACATGGCAGGGATTTGTTCTCCTTTCATCAAAAAGATTTCTTTAAATACTATCTTCTAGACTTAACATTCAGGTTAAAGTGTGTGCCCGACCTGCCTCAAATTATTATTTCATTTTACAGTAACCGCAGGGTGCATGGCACAGTAGTCATCAATGATGTCTTGTTGTCCATGTATGGCCTGTATTTGTGTGTTTTGCTGTATGTACGCCTCAATATGTGTCCATTGTGTATGTGTTTTGCTGTAAGTAAGTGTCAGTGTGTCTGTTGTTATGTGTTTGTGTAGGTTCCGGTCTGGAACAAGGTGGCACCATTGTCTTTCTCCATGAACGTGTCTCTGTTTAAACCAGAACCCAACTCTCAGCAGCAGAACCTTCAGGACCTTGACATGTACCCTGTCATCAACCAGGGTGACCCTCTCACCAGCAGAACCGAGGTCTTTCACACACACACACACACACAATAATAATATTAATAATAATAATAATTATTATTATTATTATTATAATATGTTACACATATATAGAGTAATAATCAGAGGGAGAGTAATAATCAGAAGGGGAGTAATAATCAGAGGGAGTAATAATCATGGGGAGAGTAATAATCAGAGGGGGAGAAATAATCAAAAGGGGACATAATAATCAGAGGGAGGAGTAATAATCAAGGGGGGAGTAATAATCAGAAAGGGAGTAATAACCGGGGAAGTAATAATCAGAGGGGGGGTAATAATCAGGGAGGAATAATAATCGAGGGGGTGAGGTAATAATCAGAGGGGGAGTAATAATCAGAGGGGGATTAATAATCAGGGAGGAGTAATAATCGGGGGAGTAATAATTGGGGGGAGTAATAATCAGATGGGAAGTAATGATCAGGGGGATAGTAATAATCAGAGGGGAAGTAATAATCTGATAGGGAGTAATAATCGGGGGGGGGTAATAATCAGAGGGGGAGTAATAATCAGGGGAGAGTAATAATCAGAGAGGGGAGTAATAATTACAGAGGGAGTAATAATCGGGGTTAGTAATAATCAGAGTGGGGGAGTAATAATCTTGGGGATGTAATAATCCGAGGGGGAGTAATAATCTGAAGGGGGAGGCTGGGGTGGGTCATGTAGTGATTTAAAAGTTAATAGCGGGATTGTGGATTGAACAGATTCAAAATGATATGGAGTCTGACTGAAGTCAAATATGGGCAGACTTTACTGTGCAAAATAAGACTCTGAAGAATCATGTATGTGCTGTAATAAGTGTAGAGTTGTAGGCTAAATAAGAGAGAATTGTAATGTAGTGTAATGTAATGTAGAAGTGATGAAAGTGTGCACAAGGATCTCAGTATCTTTAGAGGTAAATATAGAGTGTAATAATATTGTGCAGATGAAAGTATGCAGTTTTGGTGATAGATTTAATGTGTGAGGAAAAAGGTCAGTTTTTTCCTTTTTTCTCCATTCGTTCATTTTCAGTATGAGCTAATACAAACTAACCATGCGACAAACCACCACAGTGCGACAGTGGGTGGAGCCAGCAATAAGATGAAGTTGAGCAAAGATCAAGTGATGTTGTAATAACCAATAGGAATTCAGTATTCAGCAGGTTGGCCCCTACTATATCTCTGCCACTGTGTTGAGTGTCAGTGAAACCATGGCAATCAGAGTTCACCTGGAGTTCAGAAACTCTCCCCCTTGGGTGTGAACACAGGGTTGTAATGTGCAGAGGGGGCTGTCAGGAATTCTGGTTTTCATTGTTTAACACATGAACATTTTAACTGGCTTTTTCAGAAGGCTCCCTTTACCTTCATCAATAATCAGGTTTTCTCTGCTGCTTAATGTTATTTCAGCTGCTGCATCAGGGGCTTTTCAGTTTGATTAATTAAAGATTGTAACTGGAATTCAATTAATGTTTTTTCTTTAGTTTTGTCTTGAAATGACACTCACTGTCAGGAAACTCACTACACATTCTCCCTACATTCACCATGTGCGTATTCTAGTGCCCTAGGGGCTGTGAACATAAACCCATAGTGGTGTGCAGTCATCTCTGGCGCCCAGGGAGTAGTTGTGGGTTCAGTGCCTTGCTCAAGGGCCCCTCAGACATGGGTGATCCTGCCGGTCCTGGGGATTGAACCAACAAGGCCAAGGCTTTAAGGGGGCTACTATTGAGTGAACAGGGCACAGTTTGTGGTGCGGTGCCTGAGAAACTGAAGCAGTGTGATTTGTGTTTTTCACTTTATTACATTCTCTCTCTCTCTCTCTCTCTCTCTCTCTCTCTCTCTCTCTCTCTCTCTCTCTCTGAGCTGACCCATGTTTGTTCAGGTGCAGGTCCACTTTGAGAAGCACTGTGGTAATGATAACAACTGTTGCAGTAATCTACAGATGACTGCTATGTTCGCCAACTCTGACAAGACACCTCTGACTGAGTAAGAGCCTCTTCATCATAACCATGACACTGACCACAGCTCTAACCACGATACTGACCACAACACTGACCACATCACTAATGATGACACTGACCACAGCACTGACCCCAACACTGACCACAGCACTGACCTCAACACTGACCACAGCACTAAGCACATTGACCACAGCACTGACCACAACACTGACCACAGCACTAAGCACACTGACCACAACACTGACCCCAACACTGACCACAGCATTTACCCCAACACTGACCAAGGCACTAACCACGACACTGACCACAGCACTCACCCTAACACTGAACACAACACTAACCACACTACCACTGACCCCACCGTCTGCTTTATCTTTTTACTGTCCAGTGGGGGACACTTCCATAAGTGTCTTCGCTTCGCACACATTTACATTCACACTCTGATCTCTTTTCCTTTTAATTATGTGTGTGTGTGTGTGTGTGTGTGGTGTGTGTGTGTATGTGTGGTGTGTGTGTGCTTGGGGTGTGGGTGTGTGTTTGTGTTTGTGTGTGTGTATGTGTGTGTGTGTAGTAAGGATGGTTTTCAGGTACTTCAGTATAACTCCAGTGTGAAGAAGCTGACTCTGTTGGTAAATGTGTGGAACATGGTGAGTGAAGGGAAATTAGCGGAGGACGCGTACAACACCATCCTCAATGTCAGTGTTCCACATTCGCTGCAGTTCGTAGCCCTTAAAGACGCAAGTGCTGTTATAGCTGAGGTAAGAACACTCTTCCAGCTTCACTGCAGTTCTCCACCACTAGAAAGACATCTCTCTCTCTCTCTCTCTCTCTCTCTCTCTCTCTCTCTCTCTCTCTCTAGGGTTCAGAGGTGTGTAATCCTGACAGATCTGATGTATTTCTGTGTGAACTGGCTGATCCGTTCCGGAGTGATCAGAGGGTAAAGTGACTAATGCACATTCATATTTATGTTTATGTTTTTTATGTTTATTTATTTTTGTTTGTTTTGATTGAAAGAGAAGTTCCTGTATGAAATGTAGCATTTGTCTTTTTAAACAGAAACAGTATGTGATCATTTTTGAGACATCCGGGATCTCGCTCGACACTCGGGAAATAGAAGTGACCCTCCAGCTCTCAACGTCAGTCACTTTTACAGTCACTGTACATCACTGCATCACACTCACTGTACATCACTGCATCACACTCACTGTACGTCACTGCATCTCCCACTGCATCACACTCACTGTAAATCACTGCATCACACTCACTGTACATCACTGCATCACACACACTGTGCATCACTGCATCACACTCACTGCATCACACTCGACATACATGACTGCATCACTTTAACTGTACATCGCTGCATCACTCTCGACATTCATCACTACATCACTCTCAACATTCATCACTGCATCTCTCTCACTGCAAATCACTGCATCGCTGTTGACATACATAACTGCATCACTCTCGACATACATCACTGCATCACTCGAAATGCATCATTGCATCACTGTCAACATTCATCACTGCATCTCTCTCACTGTACATCACTGCATCACTCTCAACATACAGCAATGCATCACTCTTGACATACATCACTGCATCACTCACTGTACATCATTGCATCACTCTTGACATACATCACTACATCACTCACTGTACATCACTGAATCACTCTCACTGTTTGTCACTGCATCACTTTTGACATACTTCACTTCATCACCTTCAGCATACATCACTTTATCAAATTATTATTAATTATAACAGTTGTGCAAGAAGTGAGTTCAGCTCTTCAGGGAAATTTCTGCAGAAATTTCAAAAATCATTCTCTTTTAATGGATTTGACATGTTCATGGCTTGCTCACTATCATTTGAAAGGATCTTACTCTGCAGGTCATGGCTATATGGCTGACCACGCAGAATACATGGTTTGATCATTTTTTTAGTGCGTAAATGCATGTAAATTTTATTTTAGTTGTCCAATTGTTTTTGTTGTTGTTGTTGTTTTCTGTCCAGGCTCAGCAATCAGAGTGATCTGACCCTCATCAAGACCCTAATGGTGGAGTACACACTTCAGACCTCCTTCTCGGTGTGAGTTTCATGTTTAACTGCCTCACTTCGGTCACTGGTTATTTCTACAATCTCTTTGGTAAATCTCTTGGGTTTACCACCTCCCACTGCAGTGTTCCTCCAGTGCTGCATGTGAATGGTTCCTCTGGTGGAACACGAGGGACAAGGGGTGAATGTATTGTGTAATATACTGTGTCTGTAATAGATCTGTTTGTATGTTTGTTATAGTTCTCCTAGAGAGCAGCCAGTGGAGGTTGGCGGGGTGGTGGTGGGGGAGTCTGCAATGAAGAAAACAGCAGACATCGGCAGTGCAGTGGAGTTTAACTTTACTGTAGGTTATAACCATAATACATCTCTGCATTGCTGTGGCTAGTTTCCATATCTCTTTTTTATAAAAAAAAAAAAAAAGCTTAAATCTCATACAGATAGTAAGCCTCTGTAGATGAAGCAATATTTTTTTCTCATCATCACACAGCATGTGTGTCTATGTGTGTGTGTATGTGTGTGTGTGTGTGTGTGTGTGTGTGTGTGTGTATGTGTGAGAATTTACCTTGAAAAAGGATCATGCAAACCGCTGGTTGAAACAAGCAGGCGGGAAATTGCTTTTGTGCCCACAACACGTGGCCCAAACTGAACTTTCAATGCTGTCTCTTAAAGATACAGTGTGTGAAAAAACACAAGCAAAGAAAACTGGCAATAAGCAAAAACATATGAAGAAATCAACTTCAAAATATATTCCTAATGCTTCTATTTTCCATAAAGTAAAAGCAGTAAACACTGTTACACATCTGTATATGAATAAACATATACCTTTTTGTCAAATTTGTTTTTAAAAGTTTCACTGTGCTAAAATTGTAAAC